>NW_026611856.1:0-94499 GCF_023638135.1 Falco biarmicus | reverse complement strand
GGGTGTGTTTGGAACATTTTGTCACCGGCCGAGTCCAAAATTCAGCGGTTCCCCATCTCAGCCCAGAAAGCAGGTAGAACAACTTTTGTGGTGTCTTTCAGATGCCTACCGGAGCAATGTAAAAACTACCAGGAGAACTCCTGTCTGGCACCTTCCCCGGTGGAGTTGTGCATGGGGTGTGTTTGGAACATTTTTTCACCAGCCGAGTCCAAAATTCAGCGGTTCCCCATCTCAGCCCAGAAAGCAGGTAGAACAACTTTTGTGGTGCCTTTCAAATGCCTACCAAGGTAGTGTAAAAACTACCAGGAGAACTCCTGCCTGGCACCTTCCCCGGTGGAGTTGTGCATGGGGTGTGTTTGGAACATTTTGTCACCAGCCGAGTCCAAAATTCAGCTGTTCCCCATCTCAGCCCAGAAAGCAGGAAGAACAACTTTTGTGGTGTCCTTTTGATGCCTACAGGAGCAATGTAAAAACTACCAACAGAACTCGTCCCTGGCACCTTCGCTAGTGGAGTTGTGCATGGGGTGTGTTTGGAACATTTTGTCACCGGCCGAGTCCAAAATTCAGCGGTTCCCCATCTCAGCCCAGAAAGCAGGTAGAACAACTTTTGTGGTGTCTTTCAGATGCCTACCGGAGCAATGTAAAAACTACCAGGAGAACTCCTGTCTGGCACCTTCCCCGGTGGAGTTGTGCATGGGGTGTGTTTGGAACATTTTGTCACCGGCCGACTCCAAAATTCAGCGGTTCCCCATCTCAGCCCAGAAAGCAGGTAGAACAACTTTTGTGGTGTCTTTCAGATGCCTACCGGAGCAATGTAAAAACTACCAGGAGAACTCCTGTCTGGCACCTTCCCCGGTGGAGTTGTGCATGGGGTGTGTTTGGAACATTTTGTCACCAGCCGACTCCAAAATTCAGCTGTTCCCCATCTCAGCCCAGAAAGCAGGTAGAACAACTTTTGTGGTGCCTTTCAAATGCCTACCAAGGTAGTGTAAAAACTACCAAGAGAACTCCTGCCTGGCACCTTCCCCGGTGGAGTTGTGCATGGGGTGTGTTTGGAACATTTTGTCACCAGCCGAGTCCAAAATTCAGCGGTTCCCCATCTCAGCCCAGAAAGCAGGTAGAACAACTTTTGTGGTGTCCTTTTGATGCCTACCGGAGCAATGTAAAAACTACCAACAGAACTCGTCCCTGGCACCTTCGCTAGTGGAGTTGTGCATGGGGTGTATTTATTAAAATTTTGTCACCAGCCGAGTCCAAAATTCAGCGGTTCCCCATCTCAGCCCAGAAAGCAGGTAGAACAACTTTTGTGGTGTCTTTCAGATGCCTACCGGAGCAATGTAAAAACTACCAGGAGAACTCCTGTCTGGCACCTTCCCCGGTGGAGTTGTGCAGGGGGTGTGTTTGGAACATTTTGTCACCGGCCGACTCCAAAATTCAGCGGTTCCCCATCTCAGCCCAGAAAGCAGGTAGAACAACTTTTGTGGTGTCTTTCAGATGCCTACCGGAGCAATGTAAAAACTACCAGGAGAACTCCTGTCTGGCACCTTCCCCGGTGGAGTTGTGCATGGGGTGTGTTTGGAACATTTTGTCACCAGCCGACTCCAAAATTCAGCTGTTCCCCATCTCAGCCCAGAAAGCAGGTAGAACAACTTTTGTGGTGCCTTCAAATGCCTACCAAGGTAGTGTAAAAACTACCAAGAGAACTCCTGTCTGGCACCTTCCCCGGTGGAGTTGTGCATGGGGTGTGTTTGGAACATTTTGTCACCGGCCGAGTCCAAAATTCAGCGGTTCCCCATCTCAGCCCAGAAAGCAGGTAGAACAACTTTTGTGGTGTCCTTTCAGATGCCTACCGGAGCAATGTAAAAACTACCAACAGAACTCGTCCCTGGCACCTTCGCTAGTGGAGTTGTGCATGGGGTGTATTTATTAAAATTTTGTCACCAGCCGAGTCCAAAATTCAGCGGTTCCCCATCTCAGCCCAGAAAGCAGGTAGAACAACTTTTGTGGTGCCTTTCAGCTGCCTACCAAGGTAGTGTAAAAACTATCAAGAGAACTCTTTTCTGGCACCTTCCCCGGTGGAGTTGTGCATGGGGTGTGTTTGGAACATTTTGTCACCAGCCGAGTCCAAAATTCAGCGGTTCCCCATCTCAGCCCAGAAAGCAGGTAGAACAACTTTTGTGGTGTCTTTCAGATGCCTACCGGAGCAATGTAAAAACTACCAGGAGAACTCCTGTCTGGCACCTTCCCCGGTGGAGTTGTGCATGGGGTGTGTTTGGAACATTTTGTCACCGGCCGAGTCCAAAATTCAGCGGTTCCCCATCTCAGCCCAGAAAGCAGGTAGAACAACTTTTGTGGTGCCTTTCAGCTGCCTACCAAGGTAGTGTAAAAACTATCAAGAGAACTCCTGCCTGGCACCTTCCCCGGTGGAGTTGTGCATGGGTGTCTTTGGAACATTTTGTCACCGGCCGACTCCAAAATTCAGCGGTTCCCATCTCAGCCCAGAAAGCAGGAAGAACAACTTTTGTGGTGTCCTTTTGATGCCTACAGGAGCAATGTAAAAACTACCAGGAGAACTCCTGTCTGGCACCTTCCCCGGTGGAGTTGTGCATGGGGTGTGTTTGGAACATTTTTTCACCGGCCGAGTCCAAAATTCAGCGGTTCCCCATCTCAGCCCAGAGAGCAGGTAGAACAACTTTTGTGGTGCCTTTCAGCTGCCTACCAAGGTAGTGTAAAAACTATTAAGAGAACTCCTGTCTGGCACCTTCCCCGGTGGAGTTGTGCATGGGGTGTGTTTGGAACATTTTGTCACCGGCCGACTCCAAAATTCAGCGGTTCCCCATCTCAGCCCAGAAAGCAGGTAGAACAACTTTTGTGGTGTCTTTCAGATGCCTACCGGAGCAATGTAAAAACTACCAGGAGAACTCCTGTCTGGCACCTTCCCCGGTGGAGTTGTGCATGGGGTGTGTTTGGAACATTTTGTCACCAGCCGACTCCAAAATTCAGCGGTTCCCCATCTCAGCCCAGAGAGCAGGTAGAACAACTTTTGTGGTGCCTTTCAGCTGCCTACCAAGGTAGTGTAAAAACTATTAAGAGAACTCCTGTCTGGCACCTTCCCCGGTGGAGTTGTGCATGGGGTGTGTTTGGAACATTTTGTCACCGGCCGACTCCAAAATTCAGCGGTTCCCCATCTCAGCCCAGAAAGCAGGTAGAACAACTTTTGTGGTGTCTTTCAGATGCCTACCGGAGCAATGTAAAAACTACCAGGAGAACTCCTGTCTGGCACCTTCCCCGGTGGAGTTGTGCATGGGGTGTGTTTGGAACATTTTGTCACCAGCCGACTCCAAAATTCAGCGGTTCCCCATCTCAGCCCAGAAAGCAGGTAGAACAACTTTTGTGGTGCCTTTCAGCTGCCTACCAAGGTAGTGTAAAAACTACCAAGAGAACTCCTGCCTGGCACCTTCCCCGGTGGAGTTGTGCATGGGGTGTGTTTGGAACATTTTGTCACCAGCCGAGTCCAAAATTCAGCGGTTCCCCATCTCAGCCAGAAAGCAGGTAGAACAACTTTTGTGGTGTCCTTTTGATGCCTACCGGAGCAATGTAAAAACTACCAACAGAACTCGTCCCTGGCACCTTCGCTAGTGGAGTTGTGCATGGGTGTATTTATTAAAATTTTGTCACCAGCCGAGTCCAAAATTCAGCTGTTCCCCATCTCAGCCCAGAAAGCAGGTAGAACAACTTTTGTGGTGCCTTTCAGCTGCCTACCAAGGTAGTGTAAAAACTATCAAGAGAACTCTTGTCTGGCACCTTCCCCGGTGGAGTTGTGCATGGGGTGTGTTTGGAACATTTTGTCACCAGCCGAGTCCAAAATTCAGCGGTTCCCCATCTCAGCCCAGAAAGCAGGTAGAACAACTTTTGTGGTGTCTTTTAGATGCCTACCAAGGTAGTGTAAAAACTACTAAGAGAACTCCTGTCTGGCACCTTCCCCGGTGGAGTTGTGCAGGGGGTGTGTTTGGAACATTTTGTCACCAGCCGAGTCCAAAATTCAGCGGTTCCCCATCTCAGCCCAGAAAGCAGGTAGAACAACTTTTGTGGTGTCTTTCAGATGCCTACCGGAGCAATGTAAAAACTACCAGGAGAACTCCTGTCTGGCACCTTCCCCGGTGGAGTTGTGCATGGGGTGTGTTTGGAACATTTTGTCACCAGCCGAGTCCAAAATTCAGCGGTTCCCCATCTCAGCCCAGAAAGCAGGTAGAACAACTTTTGTGGTGTCTTTCAGATGCCTACCGGAGCAATGTAAAAACTACCAGGAGAACTCCTGTCTGGCACCTTCCCCGGTGGAGTTGTGCATGGGGTGTGTTTGGAACATTTTGTCACCGGCCGAGTCCAAAATTCAGCGGTTCCCCATCTCAGCCCAGAAAGCAGGAAGAACAACTTTTGTGGTGTCCTTTTGATGCCTACAGGAGCAATGTAAAAACTACCAGGAGAACTCCTGTCTGGCACATTCCCCGGTGGAGTTGTGCATGGGGTGTGTTTGGAACATTTTGTCACCGGCCGAGTCCAAAATTCAGCGGTTCCCCATCTCAGCCCAGAAAGCAGGTAGAACAACTTTTGTGGTGTCTTTCAGATGCCTACCGGAGCAATGTAAAAACTACCAGGAGAACTCCTGTCTGGCACCTTCCCCGGTGGAGTTGTGCATGGGGTGTGTTTGGAACATTTTTTCACCAGCCGAGTCCAAAATTCAGCGGTTCCCCATCTCAGCCCAGAAAGCAGGTAGAACAACTTTTGTGGTGCCTTTCAAATGCCTACCAAGGTAGTGTAAAAACTACCAGGAGAACTCCTGCCTGGCACCTTCCCGGTGGAGTTGTGCATGGGGTGTGTTTGGAACATTTTGTCACCAGCCGAGTCCAAAATTCAGCTGTTCCCCATCTCAGCCCAGAAAGCAGGAAGAACAACTTTTGTGGTGTCCTTTTGATGCCTACAGGAGCAATGTAAAAACTACCAACAGAACTCGTCCCTGGCACCTTCGCTAGTGGAGTTGTGCATGGGGTGTGTTTGGAACATTTTGTCACCGGCCGAGTCCAAAATTCAGCGGTTCCCCATCTCAGCCCAGAAAGCAGGTAGAACAACTTTTGTGGTGTCTTTCAGATGCCTACCGGAGCAATGTAAAAACTACCAGGAGAACTCCTGTCTGGCACCTTCCCCGGTGGAGTTGTGCATGGGGTGTGTTTGGAACATTTTGTCACCGGCCGACTCCAAAATTCAGCGGTTCCCCATCTCAGCCCAGAAAGCAGGTAGAACAACTTTTGTGGTGTCTTTCAGATGCCTACCGGAGCAATGTAAAAACTACCAGGAGAACTCCTGTCTGGCACCTTCCCCGGTGGAGTTGTGCATGGGTGTGTTTGGAACATTTTGTCACCAGCCGACTCCAAAATTCAGCTGTTCCCCATCTCAGCCCAGAAAGCAGGTAGAACAACTTTTGTGGTGCCTTTCAAATGCCTACCAAGGTAGTGTAAAAACTACCAAGAGAACTCCTGCCTGGCACCTTCCCCGGTGGAGTTGTGCATGGGGTGTGTTTGGAACATTTTGTCACCAGCCGAGTCCAAAATTCAGCGGTTCCCCATCTCAGCCCAGAAAGCAGGTAGAACAACTTTTGTGGTGTCCTTTTGATGCCTACCGGAGCAATGTAAAAACTACCAACAGAACTCGTCCCTGGCACCTTCGCTAGTGGAGTTGTGCATGGGGTGTATTTATTAAAATTTTGTCACCAGCCGAGTCCAAAATTCAGCGGTTCCCATCTCAGCCCAGAGAGCAGGTAGAACAACTTTTGTGGTGTCTTTCAGATGCCTACCGGAGCAATGTAAAAACTACCAGGAGAACTCCTGTCTGGCACCTTCCCCGGTGGAGTTGTGCAGGGGGTGTGTTTGGAACATTTTGTCACCGGCCGACTCCAAAATTCAGCGGTTCCCCATCTCAGCCCAGAAAGCAGGTAGAACAACTTTTGTGGTGTCTTTCAGATGCCTACCGGAGCAATGTAAAAACTACCAGGAGAACTCCTGTCTGGCACCTTCCCCGGTGGAGTTGTGCATGGGGTGTGTTTGGAACATTTTGTCACCAGCCGACTCCAAAATTCAGCTGTTCCCCATCTCAGCCCAGAAAGCAGGTAGAACAACTTTTGTGGTGCCTTTCAAATGCCTACCAAGGTAGTGTAAAAACTACCAAGAGAACTCCTGTCTGGCACCTTCCCCGGTGGAGTTGTGCATGGGGTGTGTTTGGAACATTTTGTCACCAGCCGAGTCCAAAATTCAGCGGTTCCCCATCTCAGCCCAGAAAGCAGGTAGAACAACTTTTGTGGTGTCCTTTCAGATGCCTACCGGAGCAATGTAAAAACTACCAACAGAACTCGTCCCTGGCACCTTCGCTAGTGGAGTTGTGCATGGGGTGTATTTATTAAAATTTTGTCACCAGCCGAGTCCAAAATTCAGCGGTTCCCCATCTCAGCCCAGAAAGCAGGTAGAACAACTTCTGTGGTGCCTTTCAGCTGCCTACCAAGGTAGTGTAAAAACTATCAAGAGAACTCTTTTCTGGCACCTTCCCCGGTGGAGTTGTGCATGGGGTGTGTTTGGAACATTTTGTCACCAGCCGAGTCCAAAATTCAGCGGTTCCCCATCTCAGCCCAGAAAGCAGGTAGAACAACTTTTGTGGTGTCTTTCAGATGCCTACCGGAGCAATGTAAAAACTACCAGGAGAACTCCTGTCTGGCACCTTCCCCGGTGGAGTTGTGCATGGGGTGTGTTTGGAACATTTTGTCACCGGCCGAGTCCAAAATTCAGCGGTTCCCCATCTCAGCCCAGAAAGCAGGAAGAACAACTTTTGTGGTGTCCTTTTGATGCCTACAGGAGCAATGTAAAAACTACCAGGAGAACTCCTGTCTGGCACATTCCCCGGTGGAGTTGTGCATGGGGTGTGTTTGGAACATTTTGTCACCGGCCGAGTCCAAAATTCAGCGGTTCCCATCTCAGCCCAGAAAGCAGGTAGAACAACTTTTGTGGTGTCTTTCAGATGCCTACCGGAGCAATGTAAAAACTACCAGGAGAACTCCTGTCTGGCACCTTCCCCGGTGGAGTTGTGCATGGGGTGTGTTTGGAACATTTTGTCACCGGCCGACTCCAAAATTCAGCGGTTCCCCATCTCAGCCCAGAAAGCAGGTAGAACAACTTTTGTGGTGTCTTTCAGATGCCTACCGGAGCAATGTAAAAACTACCAGGAGAACTCCTGTCTGGCACCTTCCCCGGTGGAGTTGTGCATGGGGTGTGTTTGGAACATTTTGTCACCGGCCGAGTCCAAAATTCAGCGGTTCCCCATCTCAGCCCAGAAAGCAGGTAGAACAACTTTTGTGGTGTCCTTTTGATGCCTACCGGAGCAATGTAAAAACTACCAACAGAACTCGTCCCTGGCACCTTCGCTAGTGGAGTTGTGCATGGGGTGTATTTATTAAAATTTTGTCACCAGCCGAGTCCAAAATTCAGCGGTTCCCCATCTCAGCCCAGAAAGCAGGTAGAACAACTTTTGTGGTGCCTTTCAGCTGCCTACCAAGGTAGTGTAAAAACTATCAAGAGAACTCTTGTCTGGCACCTTCCCCGGTGGAGTTGTGCATGGGGTGTGTTTGGAACATTTTGTCACCAGCCGAGTCCAAAATTCAGCGGTTCCCCATCTCAGCCCAGAAAGCAGGAAGAACAACTTTTGTGGTGTCTTTCAGATGCCTACCGGAGCAATGTAAAAACTACCAGGAGAACTCCTGTCTGGCACCTTCCCCGGTGGAGTTGTGCATGGGGTGTCTTTGGAACATTTTGTCACCAGCCGAGTCCAAAATTCAGCTGTTCCCCATCTCAGCCCAGAAAGCAGGAAGAACAACTTTTGTGGTGTCCTTTTGATGCCTACAGGAGCAATGTAAAAACTACCAACAGAACTCCTGCCTGGCACCTTCGCTAGTGGAGTTGTGCATGGGGTGTGTTTGGAACATTTTGTCACCGGCCGAGTCCAAAATTCAGCGGTTCCCCATCTCAGCCCAGAAAGCAGGTAGAACAACTTTTGTGGTGTCTTTCAGATGCCTACCGGAGCAATGTAAAAACTACCAGGAGAACTCCTGTCTGGCACCTTCCCCGGTGGAGTTGTGCATGGGGTGTGTTTGGAACATTTTGTCACCGGCCGAATCCAAAATTCAGCGGTTCCCCATCTCAGCCCAGAAAGCAGGTAGAACAACTTTTGTGGTGCCTTTCAAATGCCTACCAAGGTAGTGTAAAAACTACCAACAGAACTCGTCCCTGGCACCTTCGCTAGTGGAGTTGTGCATGGGGTGTGTTTGGAACATTTTGTCACCGGCCGAGTCCAAAATACAGCGGTTCCCCATCTCAGCCCAGAAAGCAGGAAGAACAACTTTTGTGGTGTCTTTCAGATGCCTACCGGAGCAATGTAAAAACTACCAGGAGAACTCCTGTCTGGCACCTTCCCCGGTGGAGTTGTGCATGGGGTGTTTTTGGAACATTTTGTCACCAGCCGAGTCCAAAATTCAGCGGTTCCCCATCTCAGCCCAGAAAGCAGGTAGAACAACTTTTGTGGTGCCTTTCAAATGCCTACAAAGGTAGTGTAAAAACTACCAGGAGAACTCCTGTCTGGCACCTTCCCCGGTGGAGTTGTGCATGGGGTGTGTTTGGAACATTTTGTCACCAGCCGAGTCCAAAATTCAGCTGTTCCCCATCTCAGCCCAGAAAGCAGGTAGAACAACTTTTGTGGTGTCCTTTTGATGCCTACAGGAGCAATGTAAAAACTACCAACATAACTCGTCCCTGGCACCTTCGCTAGTGGAGTTGTGCATGGGGTGTGTTTGGAACATTTTGTCACCGGCCGAGTCCAAAATTCAGCGGTTCCCCATCTCAGCCCAGAAAGCAGGTAGAACAACTTTTGTGGTGTCTTTCAGATGCCTACCGGAGCAATGTAAAAACTACCAGGAGAACTCCTGTCTGGCACCTTCCCCGGTGGAGTTGTGCATGGGGTGTGTTTGGAACATTTTGTCACCGGCCGAGTCCAAAATTCAGCGGTTCCCCATCTCAGCCCAGAAAGCAGGTAGAACAACTTTTGTGGTGTCTTTCAGCTGCCTACCGGAGCAATGTAAAAACTACCAGGAGAACTCCTGTCTGGCACCTTCCCCGGTGGAGTTGTGCATGGGGTGTGTTTGGAACATTTTGTCACCAGCCGAGTCCAAAATTCAGCGGTTCCCCATCTCAGCCCAGAAAGCAGGTAGAACAACTTTTGTGGTGTCTTTCAGATGCCTACCGGAGCAATGTAAAAACTACCAGGAGAACTCCTGTCTGGCACCTTCCCCGGTGGAGTTGTGCATGGGGTGTGTTTGGAACATTTTGTCACCGGCCGACTCCAAAATTCAGCGGTTCCCCATCTCAGCCCAGAAAGCAGGAAGAACAACTTTTGTGGTGTCCTTTTGATGCCTACAGGAGCAATGTAAAAACTACCAGGAGAACTCCTGCCTGGCACATTCCCCGGTGGAGTTGTGCATGGGGTGTCTTTGGAACATTTTGTCACCGGCCGAGTCCAAAATTCAGCGGTTCCCCATCTCAGCCCAGAAAGCAGGTAGAACAACTTTTGTGGTGCCTTTCAGCTGCCTACCGGAGCAATGTAAAAACTACCAGGAGAACTCCTGTCTGGCACCTTCCCCGGTGGAGTTGTGCATGGGGTGTGTTTGGAACATTTTGTCACCGGCCGACTCCAAAATTCAGCGGTTCCCCATCTCAGCCCAGAAAGCAGGTAGAACAACTTTTCTGGTGTCTTTCAGATGCCTACCGGAGCAATGTAAAAACTACCAGGAGAACTCCTGTCTGGCACCTTCCCCGGTGGAGTTGTGCATGGGGTGTGTTTGGAACATTTTGTCACCAGCCGAGTCCAAAATTCAGCGGTTCCCCATCTCAGCCCAGAAAGCAGGTAGAACAACTTTTGTGGTGCCTTTCAGCTGCCTACCAAGGTAGTGTAAAAACTATCAAGAGAACTCTTGTCTGGCACCTTCCCCGGTGGAGTTGTGCATGGGGTGTGTTTGGAACATTTTGTCACCAGCCAACTCCAAAATTCAGCGGTTCCCCATCTCAGCCCAGAAAGCAGGTAGAACAACTTTTGTGGTGTCTTTCAGATGCCTACCAAGGTAGTGTAAAAACTACTAAGAGAACTCCTTTCTGGCACCTTCCCCGGTGGAGATGTGCAGGGGGTGTGTTTGGAACATTTTTTCACCAGCCGACTCCAAAATTCAGCGGTTCCCCATCTCAGCCCAGAAAGCAGGTAGAACAACTTTTGTGGTGTCTTTCAGATGCCTACCGGAGCAATGTAAAAACTACCAGGAGAACTCCTGTCTGGCACCTTCCCCGGTGGAGTTGTGCATGGGGTGTGTTTGGAACATTTTGTCACCAGCCGAGTCCAAAATTCAGCGGTTCCCCATCTCAGCCCAGAAAGCAGGTAGAACAACTTTTGTGGTGTCTTTCAGATGCCTACCGGAGCAATGTAAAAACTACCAGGAGAACTCCTGTCTGGCACCTTCCCCGGTGGAGTTGTGCATGGGGTGTGTTTGGAACATTTTTTCACCGGCCGAGTCCAAAATTCAGCGGTTCCCCATCTCAGCCCAGAAAGCAGGTAGAACAACTTTTGTGGTGTCTTTCAGATGCCTACCGGAGCAATGTAAAAACTACCAGGAGAACTCCTGTCTGGCACCTTCCCCGGTGGAGTTGTGCATGGGGTGTGTTTGGAACATTTTGTCACCGGCCGACTCCAAAATTCAGCGGTTCCCCATCTCAGCCCAGAAAGCAGGAAGAACAACTTTTGTGGTGTCTTTCAGATGCCTACCGGAGCAATGTAAAAACTACCAGGAGAACTCCTGTCTGGCACCTTCCCCGGTGGAGTTGTGCATGGGGTGTGTTTGGAACATTTTGTCACCAGCCGACTCCAAAATTCAGCGGTTCCCCATCTCAGCCCAGAAAGCAGGTAGAACAACTTTTGTGGTGTCCTTTTGATGCCTACCGGAGCAATGTAAAAACTACCAACAGAACTCGTCCCTGGCACCTTCGCTAGTGGAGTTGTGCAGGGGGTGTATTTATTAAAATTTTGTCACCGGCCGAGTCCAAAATTCAGCGGTTCCCCATCTCAGCCCAGAAAGCAGGTAGAACAACTTTTGTGGTGCCTTTCAGCTGCCTACCAAGGTAGTGTAAAAACTATCAAGAGAACTCTTGTCTGGCACCTTCCCCGGTGGAGTTGTGCAGGGGGTGTGTTTGGAACATTTTGTCACCGGCCGACTCCAAAATTCAGCGGTTCCCCATCTCAGCCCAGAAAGCAGGTAGAACAACTTTTGTGGTGTCTTTCAGATGCCTACCAAGGTAGTGTAAAAACTACTAAGAGAACTCCAGTCTGGCACCTTCCCCGGTGGAGTTGTGCAGGGGGTGTGTTTGGAACATTTTTTCACCAGCCGAGTCCAAAATTCAGCGGTTCCCCATCTCAGCCCAGAAAGCAGGTAGAACAACTTTTGTGGTGTCTTTCAGATGCCTACCGGAGCAATGTAAAAACTACCAGGAGAACTCCTGTCTGGCACCTTCCCCGGTGGAGTTGTGCATGGGGTGTATTTATTAAAATTTTGTCACCAGCCGAGTCCAAAATTCAGCGGTTCCCCATCTCAGCCCAGAAAGCAGGTAGAACAACTTTTGTGGTGCCTTTCAGCTGCCTACCAAGGTAGTGTAAAAACTATCAGGAGAACTCCTGTCTGGCACCT
Source organism: Falco biarmicus (assembly GCF_023638135.1). NCBI lineage: Eukaryota > Metazoa > Chordata > Aves > Falconiformes > Falconidae > Falco > Falco biarmicus. The sequence goes on along the minus strand of NW_026611856.1, from coordinate 82,687 downwards.
TCCCCGGTGGAGTTGTGCATGGGGTGTGTTTGGAACATTTTGTCACCGGCCGAGTCCAAAATTCAGCGGTTCCCCATCTCAGCCCAGAAAGCAGGTAGAACAACTTTTGTGGTGTCTTTCAGATGCCTACCGGAGCAATGTAAAAACTACCAGGAGAACTCCTGTCTGGCACCTTCCCCGGTGGAGTTGTGCATGGGGTGTGTTTGGAACATTTTATCACCGGCCGACTCCAAAATTCAGCGGTTCCCCATCTCAGCCCAGAAAGCAGGTAGAACAACTTTTGTGGTGCCTTTCAGCTGCCTACCAAGGTAGTGTAAAAACTACTAAGAGAACTCCTGTCTGGCACCTTCCCCGGTGGAGTTGTGCATGGGGTGTGTTTGGAACATTTTGTCACCGGCCGACTCCAAAATTCAGCGGTTCCCCATCTCAGCCCAGAAAGCAGGTAGAACAACTTTTGTGGTGTCTTTCAGATGCCTACCGGAGCAATGTAAAAACTACCAGGAGAACTCCTGTCTGGCACCTTCCCCGGTGGAGTTGTGCATGGGGTGTGTTTGGAACATTTTATCACCGGCCGACTCCAAAATTCAGCGGTTCCCCATCTCAGCCCAGAAAGCAGGTAGAACAACTTTTGTGGTGCCTTTCAGCTGCCTACCAAGGTAGTGTAAAAACTACTAAGAGAACTCCTGTCTGGCACCTTCCCCGGTGGAGTTGTGCATGGGGTGTGTTTGGAACATTTTGTCACCGGCCGACTCCAAAATTCAGCGGTTCCCCATCTCAGCCCAGAAAGCAGGTAGAACAACTTTTGTGGTGTCTTTCAGATGCCTACCGGAGCAATGTAAAATCTACCAGGAGAACTCCTGTCTGGCACATTCCCCGGTGGAGTTGTGCATGGGGTGTGTTTGGAACATTTTGTCACCAGCCGAGTCCAAAATACAGCGGTTCCCCATCTCAGCCCAGAAAGCAGGTAGAACAACTTTTGTGGTGCCTTTCAAATGCCTACCAAGGTAGTGTAAAAACTACCAAGAGAATTCCTGTCTGGCACCTTCCCCGGGTGAGTTGTGCATGGGGTGTGTTTGGAACATTTTGTCACCAGCCGAGTCCAAAAATTCAGCTGTTCCCCATCTCAGCCCAGAAAGCAGGTAGAACAACTTTTGTGGTGCCTTTCAGCTGCCTACCAAGGTAGTGTAAAAAACTATCAAGAGAACTCTTGTCTGGCACCTTCCCCGGTGGAGTTGTGCATGGGGTGTGTTTGGAACATTTTGTCACCAGCCGAGTCCAAAATTCAGCGGTTCCCCATCTCAGCCCAGAAAGCAGGAAGAACAACTTTTGTGGTGTCTTTCAGATGCCTACCAAGGTAGTGTAAAAACTACTAAGAGAACTCCTGTCTGGCACCTTCCCCGGTGGAGTTGTGCAGGGGGTGTGTTTGGAACATTTTTTCACCAGCCGACTCCAAAATTCAGCGATTCCCCATCTCAGCCCAGAAAGCAGGAAGAACAACTTTTGTGGTGTCTTTCAGATGCCTACCGGAGCAATGTAAAAACTACCAGGAGAACTCCTGTCTGGCACCTTCCCCGGTGGAGTTGTGCATGGGGTGTGTTTGGAACATTTTTTCACCGGCCGAGTCCAAAATTCAGCGATTCCCCATCTCAGCCCAGAAAGCAGGAAGAACAACTTTTGTGGTGTCCTTTTGATGCCTACCGGAGCAATGTAAAAACTACCAACAGAACTCGTCCCTGGCACCTTCGCTAGTGGAGTTGTGCATGGGGTGTGTTTGGAACATTTTGTCACCGGCCGAGTCCAAAATTCAGCGGTTCCCCATCTCAGCCCAGAAAGCAGGTAGAACAACTTTTGTGGTGTCTTTCAGATGCCTACCGGAGCAATGTAAAAACTATTAAGAGAACTCCTGTCTGGCACGTTCCCCGGTGGAGTTGTGCATGGGGTGTGTTTGGAACATTTTGTCACCGGCCGACTCCAAAATTCAGCGGTTCCCCATCTCAGCCCAGAAAGCAGGTAGAACAACTTTTGTGGTGTCTTTCAGATGCCTACCGGAGCAATGTAAAAACTACCAGGAGAACTCCTGTCTGGCACCTTCCCCGGTGGAGTTGTGCATGGGGTGTCTTTGGAACATTTTGTCACCAGCCGAGTCCAAAATTCAGCGGTTCCCCATCTCAGCCCAGAAAGCAGGTAGAACAACTTTTGTGGTGTCCTTTTGATGCCTACCGGAGCAATGTAAAAACTACCAACAGAACTCGTCCCTGGCACCTTCGCTAGTGAATTGTGCATGGGGTGTATTTATTAAAATTTTGTCACCAGCCGAGTCCAAAATTCAGCTGTTCCCCATCTCAGCCCAGAAAGCAGGTAGAACAACTTTTGTGGTGCCTTTCAGCTGCCTACCAAGGTAGTGTAAAAACTATCAAGAGAACTCTTGTCTGGCACCTTCCCCGGTGGAGTTGTGCATGGGGTGTGTTTGGAACATTTTGTCACCAGCCGAGTCCAAAATTCAGCGGTTCCCCATCTCAGCCCAGAAAGCAGGTAGAACAACTTTTGTGGTGTCTTTCAGATGCCTACCAAGGTAGTGTAAAAACTACTAAGAGAACTCCTGCCTGGCACCTTCCCCGGTGGAGTTGTGCAGGGGGTGTGTTTGGAACATTTTTTCACCAGCCGACTCCAAAATTCAGCGGTTCCCCATCTCAGCCCAGAAAGCAGGTAGAACAACTTTTGTGGTGTCTTTCAGATGCCTACCGAAGCAATGGAAAAACTACCAGGAGAACTCCTGTCTGGCACCTTCCCCGGTGGAGTTGTGCATGGGGTGTGTTTGGAACATTTTGTCACCAGCCGAGTCCAAAATTCAGCGGTTCCCCATCTCAGCCCAGAAAGCAGGTAGAACAACTTTTGTGGTGTCTTTCAGATGCCTACCGGAGCAATGTAAAATCTACCAGGAGAACTCCTGTCTGGCACCTTCCCCGGTGGAGTTGTGCATGGGGTGTGTTTGGAACATTTTGTCACCGGCCGACTCCAAAATTCAGCGGTTCCCCATCTCAGCCCAGAAAGCAGGTAGAACAACTTTTGTGGTGTCCTTTTGATGCCTACCGGAGCAATGTAAAAACTACCAACAGAACTCGTCCCTGGCACCTTCGCTAGTGGAGTTGTGCAGGGGGTGTATTTATTAAAATTTTGTCACCAGCCGAGTCCAAAATTCAGCTGTACCCCATCTCAGCCCAGAAAGCAGGTAGAACAACTTTTGTGGTGCCTTTCAGCTGCCTACCAAGGTAGTGTAAAAACTATCAGGAGAACTCCTGCCTGGCACCTTCCCTAGTGGAGTTGTGCATGGGGTGTGTTTGGAACATTTTGTCACCGGCCGACTCCAAAATTCAGCGGTTCCCCATCTCAGCCCAGAAAGCAGGTAGAACAACTTTTGTGGTGTCTTTCAGATGCCTACCAAGGTAGTGTAAAAACTACCAGGAGAACTCCTTTCTGGCACCTTCCCCGGTGGAGTTGTGCATGGGGTGTGTTTGGAACATTTTGTCACCAGCCGAGTCCAAAATTCAGCTGTCCCCATCTCAGCCCAGAAAGCAGGTAGAACAACTTTTGTGGTGCCTTTCAGCTGCCTACCAAGGTAGTGTAAAAACTATCAAGAGAACTCCTGTCTGGCACCTTCCCCGGTGGAGTTGTGCATGGGGTGTGTTTGGAACATTTTGTCACCGGCCGACTCCAAAATTCAGCGGTTCCCCATCTCAGCCCAGAAAGCAGGTAGAACAACTTTTGTGGTGCCTTTCAGCTGCCTACCAAGGTAGTGTAAAAACTACTAAGAGAACTCCTGAATGACACCTTCCCCGGTGGAGTTGTGCATGGGGTGTGTTTGGAACATTTTGTCTCCAGCCGACTCCAAAATTCAGCGGTTCCCCATCTCAGCCCAGAAAGCAGGTAGAACAACTTTTGTGGTGCCTTTCAAATGCCTACCAAGGTAGTGTAAAAACTACCAAGAGAACTCCTGTCTGGCACCTTCCCCGGTGGAGTTGTGCATGGGGTGTGTTTGGAACATTTTGTCACCGGCCGACTCCAAAATTCAGCGATTCCCCATCTCAGCCCAGAAAGCAGGTAGAACAACTTTTGTGGTGTCCTTTTGATGCCTACAGGAGCAATGTAAAAACTACCAAACGAACTCGTCCCTGGCACCTTCGCTAGTGGAGTTGTGCATGGGGTGTATTTATTAAAATTTTGTCACCAGCCGAGTCCAAAATTCAGCGGTTCCCCATCTCAGCCCAGAAAGCAGGTAGAACAACTTTTGTGGTGTCTTTCAGATGCCTACCGGAGCAATGTAAAAACTACCAGGAGAACTCCTGTCTGGCACCTTCCCCGGTGGAGTTGTGCATGGGGTGTGTTTGGAACATTTTGTCACCAGCCGACTCCAAAATTCAGCGGTTCCCCCATCTCAGCCCAGAAAGCAGGTAGAACAACTTTTGTGGTGCCTTTCAAATGCCTACCAAGGTAGTGTAAAAACTACCAAGAGAACTCCTGTCTGGCACCTTCCCCGGTGGAGTTGTGCATGGGTTGTGTTTGGAACATTTTGTCACCGGCCGAGTCCAAAATTCAGCGTTTCCCCATCTCAGCCCAGAAAGCAGGTAGAACAACTTTTGTGGTGTCTTTCAGCTGCCTACCGGAGCAATGTAAAAACTACAGGAGAACTCTTGTCTGGCACCTTCCCCGGTGGAGTTGTGCATGGGGTGTGTTTGGAACATTTTGTCACCAGCCGAGTCCAAAATTCAGCGGTTCCCCATCTCAGCCCAGAAAGCAGGAAGAACAACTTTTGTGGTGTCTTTCAGATGCCTACCAAGGTAGTGTAAAAACTACTAAGAGAACTCCTGTCTGGCACCTTCCCCGGTGGAGTTGTGCAGGGGGTGTGTTTGGAACATTTTTTCACCAGCCGACTCCAAAATTCAGCGATTCCCCATCTCAGCCCAGAAAGCAGGTAGAACAACTTTTGTGGTGTCTTTCAGATGCCTACCGGAGCAATGTAAAAACTACCAGGAGAACTCCTGTCTGGCACCTTCCCCGGTGGAGTTGTGCATGGGGTGTGTTTGGAACATTTTGTCACCGGCCGAGTCCAAAATTCAGCGGTTCCCCATCTCAGCCCAGAAAGCAGGTAGAACAACTTTTGTGGTGTCTTTCAGATGCCTACCGGAGCAATGTAAAAACTATTAAGAGAACTCCTGTCTGGCACGTTCCCCGGTGGAGTTGTGCATGGGGTGTGTTTGGAACATTTTGTCACCGGCCGAGTCCAAAATTCAGCGGTTCCCCATCTCAGCCCAGAAAGCAGGTAGAACAACTTTTGTGGTGTCTTTCAGATGCCTACCGGAGCAATGTAAAAACTACCAGGAGAACTCCTGTCTGGCACCTTCCCCGGTATAGTTGTGCAGGGGGTGTCTTTGGAACATTTTGTCACCAGCCGAGTCCAAAATTCAGCTGTTCCCCATCTCAGCCCAGAAAGCAGGTAGAACAACTTTTGTGGTGTCTTTTAGATGCTTACCAAGGTAGTGTAAAAACTCTCAAGAGAACGCTTGTCTGGCACCTTCCCCGGTGGAGTTGTGCATGGGGTGTGTTCGGAACATTTTGTCACCAGCCGACTCCAAAATTCAGCTGTTCCCCATCTCAGCCCAGAAAGCAGGTAGAACAACTTTTGTGGTGCCTTTCAAATGCCTACCAAGGTAGTGTAAAAACTACCAGGAGAACTCCTGTCTGGCACCTTCCCCGGTGGAGTTGTGCATGGGGTGTGTTTGGAACATTTTGTCACCAGCCGAGTCCAAAATTCAGCGGTTCCCCATCTCAGCCCAGAAAGCAGGTAGAACAACTTTTGTGGTGTCTTTCAGATGCCTACCGGAGCAATGTAAAAACTACCAGGAGAACTCCTGTCTGGCACCTTCCCCGGTGGAGTTGTGCATGGGGTGTGTTTGGAACATTTTGTCACCGGCCGAGTCCAAAATTCAGCGGTTCCCCATCTCAGCCCAGAAAGCAGGTAGAACAACTTTTGTGGTGTCTTTCAGATGCCTACCGGAGCAATGTAAAAACTACCAGGAGAACTCCTGTCTGGCACCTTCCCCGGTGGAGTTGTGCATGGGGTGTGTTTGGAACATTTTGTCACCGGCCGACTCCAAAATTCAGCGGTTCCCCATCTCAGCCCAGAAAGCAGGTAGAACAACTTTTGTGGTGTCTTTCAGATGCCTACCGGAGCAATGTAAAAACTACCAGGAGAACTCCTGTCTGGCACCTTCCCCGGTGGAGTTGTGCATGGGGTGTGTTTGGAACATTTTGTCACCAGCCGAGTCCAAAATTCAGCGGTTCCCCATCTCAGCCCAGAAAGCAGGTATAACAACTTTTGTGGTGTCCTTTTGATGCCTACCGGAGCAATGTAAAAACTACCAACAGAACTCGTCCCTGGCACCTTCGCTAGTGAGTTGTGCATGGGGTGTATTTATTAAAATTTTGTCACCAGCCGAGTCCAAAATTCAGCGGTTCCCCATCTCAGCCCAGAAAGCAGGTAGAACAACTTTTGTGGTGCCTTTCAGCTGCCTACCAAGGTAGTGTAAAACTATCAAGAGAACTCTTGTCTGGCACCTTCCCCGGTGGAGTTGTGCATGGGGTGTGTTTGGAACATTTTGTCACCAGCCGACTCCAAAATTCAGCGGTTCCCCATCTCAGCCCAGAAAGCAGGAAGAACAACTTTTGTGGTGTCTTTCAGATGCCTACCAAGGTAGTGTAAAAACTACCAGGAGAACTCCTGTCTGGCACCTTCCCCGGTGGAGTTGTGCATGGGGTGTGTTTGGAACATTTTGTCACCGGCCGAGTCCAAAATACAGCGGTTCCCCATCTCAGCCCAGAAAGCAGGAAGAACAACTTTTGTGGTGTCTTTCAGATGCCTACCGGAGCAATGTAAAAACTACCAGGAGAACTCCTGTCTGGCACCTTCCCCGGTGGAGTTGTGCATGGGGTGTTTTTGGAACATTTTGTCACCAGCCGAGTCCAAAATTCAGCGGTTCCCCATCTCAGCCCAGAAAGCAGGTAGAACAACTTTTGTGGTGCCTTTCAAATGCCTACAAAGGTAGTGTAAAAACTACCAGGAGAACTCCTGTCTGGCACCTTCCCCGGTGGAGTTGTGCAGGGGGTGTGTTTGGAACATTTTGTCACCAGCCGAGTCCAAAATTCAGCTGTTCCCCATCTCAGCCCAGAAAGCAGGTAGAACAACTTTTGTGGTGTCCTTTTGATGCCTACAGGAGCAATGTAAAAACTACCAACATAACTCGTCCCTGGCACCTTCGCTAGTGGAGTTGTGCATGGGGTGTGTTTGGAACATTTTGTCACCGGCCGAGTCCAAAATTCAGCGGTTCCCCATCTCAGCCCAGAAAGCAGGTAGAACAACTTTTGTGGTGTCTTTCAGATGCCTACCGGAGCAATGTAAAAACTACCAGGAGAACTCCTGTCTGGCACCTTCCCCGGTGGAGTTGTGCATGGGGTGTGTTTGGAACATTTTGTCACCGGCCGACTCCAAAATTCAGCGGTTCCCCATCTCAGCCCAGAAAGCAGGTAGAACAACTTTTGTGGTGTCTTTCAGATGCCTACCGGAGCAATGTAAAAACTACCAGGAGAACTCCTGTCTGGCACCTTCCCCGGTGGAGTTGTGCATGGGGTGTGTTTGGAACATTTTGTCACCAGCCGAGTCCAAAATTCAGCGGTTCCCCATCTCAGCCCAGAAAGCAGGTAGAACAACTTTTGTGGTGTCTTTCAGATGCCTACCGGAGCAATGTAAAAACTACCAGGAGAACTCCTGTCTGGCACCTTCCCCGGTGGAGTTGTGCATGGGGTGTGTTTGGAACATTTTGTCACCGGCCGACTCCAAAATTCAGCGGTTCCCCATCTCAGCCCAGAAAGCAGGAAGAACAACTTTTGTGGTGTCCTTTTGATGCCTACAGGAGCAATGTAAAAACTACCAGGAGAACTCCTGTCTGGCACATTCCCCGGTGGAGTTGTGCATGGGGTGTGTTTGGAACATTTTGTCACCGGCCGAGTCCAAAATTCAGCGGTTCCCCATCTCAGCCCAGAAAGCAGGTAGAACAACTTTTGTGGTGTCTTTCAGATGCCTACCGGAGCAATGTAAAAACTACCAGGAGAACTCCTGTCTGGCACCTTCCCCGGTGGAGTTGTGCATGGGGTGTGTTTGGAACATTTTGTCACCGGCCGACTCCAAAATTCAGCGGTTCCCCATCTCAGCCCAGAAAGCAGGTAGAACAACTTTTGTGGTGTCTTTCAAATGCCTACCGGAGCAATGTAAAAACTACCAGGAGAACTCCTGTCTGGCACCTTCCCCGGTGGAGTTGTGCATGGGGTGTGTTTGGAACATTTTGTCACCAGCCGAGTCCAAAATTCAGCGGTTCCCCATCTCAGCCCAGAAAGCAGGTAGAACAACTTTTGTGGTGCCTTTCAGCTGCCTACCAAGGTAGTGTAAAAACTATCAAGAGAACTCTTGTCTGGCACCTTCCCCGGTGGAGTTGTGCATGGGGTGTGTTTGGAACATTTTGTCACCAGCCAACTCCAAAATTCAGCGGTTCCCCATCTCAGCCCAGAAAGCAGGTAGAACAACTTTTGTGGTGTCTTTCAGATGCCTACCAAGGTAGTGTAAAAACTACTAAGAGAACTCCTGTCTGGCACCTTCCCCGGTGGAGATGTGCAGGGGGTGTGTTTGGAACATTTTTTCACCAGCCGACTCCAAAATTCAGCGGTTCCCCATCTCAGCCCAGAAAGCAGGTAGAAAAACTTTTGTGGTGTCTTTCAGATGCCTACCGGAGCAATGTAAAAACTACCAGGAGAACTCCTGTCTGGCACCTTCCCCGGTGGAGTTGTGCATGGGGTGTGTTTGGAACATTTTGTCACCAGCCGAGTCCAAAATTCAGCGGTTCCCCATCTCAGCCCAGAAAGCAGGTAGAACAACTTTTGTGGTGTCTTTCAGATGCCTACCGGAGCAATGTAAAAACTACCAGGAGAACTCCTGTCTGGCACCTTCGTTAGTGGAGTTGTGCATGGGGTGTGTTTGGAACATTTTTTCACCGGCCGAGTCCAAAATTCAGCGGTTCCCCATCTCAGCCCAGAAAGCAGGTAGAACAACTTTTGTGGTGTCCTTTTGATGCCTACCGGAGCAATGTAAAAACTACCAGGAGAACTCCTGTCTGGCACCTTCCCCGGTGGAGTTGTGCATGGGGTGTGTTTGGAACATTTTGTCACCGGCCGACTCCAAAATTCAGCGGTTCCCCATCTCAGCCCAGAAAGCAGGAAGAACAACTTTTGTGGTGTCTTTCAGATGCCTACCGGAGCAATGTAAAAACTACCAGGAGAACTCCTGTCTGGCACCTTCCCCGGTGGAGTTGTGCATGGGGTGTGTTTGGAACATTTTGTCACCAGCCGACTCCAAAATTCAGCGGTTCCCCATCTCAGCCCAGAAAGCAGGTAGAACAACTTTTGTGGTGTCCTTTTGATGCCTACCGGAGCAATGTAAAAACTACCAACAGAACTCGTCCCTGGCACCTTCGCTAGTGGAGTTGTGCATGGGGTGTGTTTGGAACATTTTGTCACCGGCCGAGTCCAAAATTCAGCGGTTCCCCATCTCAGCCCAGAAAGCAGGTAGAACAACTTTTGTGGTGTCTTTCAGATGCCTACCAAGGTAGTGTAAAAACTACTAAGAGAACTCCAGTCTGGCACCTTCCCTGGTGGAGTTGTGCAGGGGGTGTGTTTGGAACATTTTTTCACCAGCCGAGTCCAAAATTCAGCGGTTCCCCATCTCAGCCCAGAAAGCAGGTAGAACAACTTTTGTGGTGTCTTTCAGATGCCTACCGGAGCAATGTAAAAACTACCAGGAGAACTCCTGTCTGGCACCTTCCCCGGTGGAGTTGTGCATGGGGTGTATTTATTAAAATTTTGTCACCAGCCGAGTCCAAAATTCAGCGGTTCCCCATCTCAGCCCAGAAAGCAGGTAGAACAACTTTTGTGGTGCCTTTCAGCTGCCTACCAAGGTAGTGTAAAAACTATCAGGAGAACTCCTGTCTGGCACCTTCCCCGGTGGAGTTGTGCATGGGGTGTGTTTGGAACATTTTGTCACCGGCCGAGTCCAAAATTCAGCGGTTCCCCATCTCAGCCCAGAAAGCAGGTAGAACAACTTTTGTGGTGTCTTTCAGATGCCTACCGGAGCAATGTAAAAACTACCAGGAGAACTCCTGTCTGGCACCTTCCCCGGTGGAGTTGTGCATGGGGTGTGTTTGGAACATTTTATCACCGGCCGACTCCAAAATTCAGCGGTTCCCCATCTCAGCCCAGAAAGCAGGTAGAACAACTTTTGTGGTGCCTTTCAGCTGCCTACCAAGGTAGTGTAAAAACTACTAAGAGAACTCCTGTCTGGCACCTTCCCCGGTGGAGTTGTGCATGGGGTGTGTTTGGAACATTTTGTCACCGGCCGACTCCAAAATTCAGCGGTTCCCCATCTCAGCCCAGAAAGCAGGTAGAACAACTTTTGTGGTGTCTTTCAGATGCCTACCAGAGCAATGTAAAATCTACCAGGAGAACTCCTGTCTGGCACATTCCCCGGTGGAGTTGTGCATGGGGTGTGTTTGGAACATTTTGTCACCAGCCGAGTCCAAAATACAGCGGTTCCCCATCTCAGCCCAGAAAGCAGGTAGAACAACTTTTGTGGTGCCTTTCAAATGCCTACCAAGGTAGTGTAAAAACTACCAAGAGAATTCCTGTCTGGCACCTTCCCCGGGTGAGTTGTGCATGGGTTGTGTTTGGAACATTTTGTCACCGGCCGACTCCAAAATTCAGCGTTTCCCCATCTCAGCCCAGAAAGCAGGTAGAACAACTTTTGTGGTGTCTTTCAGCTGCCTACCGGAGCAATGTAAAAACTACAGGAGAACTCCTGTCTGGCACCTTCCCCGGTGGAGTTGTGCATGGGGTGTGTTCGGAATATTTTGTCACCAGCCGAGTCCAAAAATTCAGCGGTTCCACATCTCAGCCCAGAAAGCAGGTAGAACAACTTTTGTGGTGCCTTTCAGCTGCCTACCAAGGTAGTGTAAAAACTATCAAGAGAACTCTTGTCTGGCACCTTCCCCGGTGGAGTTGTGCATGGGGTGTGTTTGGAACATTTTGTCACCAGCCGAGTCCAAAATTCAGCGGTTCCCCATCTCAGCCCAGAAAGCAGGAAGAACAACTTTTGTGGTGTCTTTCAGATGCCTACCAAGGTAGTGTAAAAACTACTAAGAGAACTCCTGTCTGGCACCTTCCCCGGTGGAGTTGTGCAGGGGGTGTGTTTGGAACATTTTTTCACCGGCCGACTCCAAAATTCAGCGATTCCCCATCTCAGCCCAGAAAGCAGGTAGAACAACTTTTGTGGTGTCTTTCAGATGCCTACCGGAGCAATGTAAAAACTACCAGGAGAACTCCTGTCTGGCACCTTCCCCGGTGGAGTTGTGCATGGGGTGTGTTTGGAACATTTTTTCACCGGCCGAGTCCAAAATTCAGCGATTCCCCATCTCAGCCCAGAAAGCAGGAAGAACAACTTTTGTGGTGTCCTTTTGATGCCTACCGGAGCAATGTAAAAACTACCAACAGAACTCGTCCCTGGCACCTTCCCCGGTGGAGTTGTGCATGGGGTGTGTTTGGAACATTTTGTCACCGGCCGAGTCCAAAATTCAGCGGTTCCCCATCTCAGCCCAGAAAGCAGGTAGAACAACTTTTGTGGTGTCTTTCAGATGCCTACCGGAGCAATGTAAAAACTATTAAGAGAACTCCTGTCTGGCACGTTCCCCGGTGGAGTTGTGCATGGGGTGTGTTTGGAACATTTTGTCACCGGCCGACTCCAAAATTCAGCGGTTCCCCATCTCAGCCCAGAAAGCAGGTAGAACAACTTTTGTGGTGTCTTTCAGATGCCTACCGGAGCAATGTAAAAACTACCAGGAGAACTCCTGTCTGGCACCTTCCCCGGTGGAGTTGTGCATGGGGTGTGTTTGGAACATTTTGTCACCGGCCGACTCCAAAATTCAGCGGTTCCCCATCTCAGCCCAGAAAGCAGGTAGAACAACTTTTCTGGTGTCTTTCAGATGCCTACCGGAGCAATGTAAAAACTACCAGGAGAACTCCTGTCTGGCACCTTCCCCGGTGGAGTTGTGCATGGGGTGTCTTTGGAACATTTTGTCACCAGCCGAGTCCAAAATTCAGCGGTTCCCCATCTCAGCCCAGAAAGCAGGTAGAACAACTTTTGTGGTGTCCTTTTGATGCCTACCGGAGCAATGTAAAAACTACCAACAGAACTCGTCCCTGGCACCTTCGCTAGTGAGTTGTGCATGGGGTGTATTTATTAAAATTTTGTCACCAGCCGAGTCCAAAATTCAGCTGTTCCCCATCTCAGCCCAGAAAGCAGGTAGAACAACTTTTGTGGTGCCTTTCAGCTGCCTACCAAGGTAGTGTAAAAACTCTCAAGAGAACTCTTGTCTGGCACCTTCCCCGGTGGAGTTGTGCATGGGGTGTGTTTGGAACATTTTGTCACCAGCCGAGTCCAAAATTCAGCGGTTCCCCATCTCAGCCCAGAAAGCAGGAAGAACAACTTTTGTGGTGTCTTTCAGATGCCTACCAAGGTAGTGTAAAAACTACTAAGAGAACTCCTGTCTGGCACCTTCCCCGGTGGAGTTGTGCAGGGGGTGTGTTTGGAACATTTTTTCACCAGCCGACTCCAAAATTCAGCGGTTCCCCATCTCAGCCCAGAAAGCAGGTAGAACAACTTTTGTGGTGTCTTTCAGATGCCTACCGAAGCAATGTAAAAACTACCAGGAGAACTCCTGTCTGGCACCTTCCCCGGTGGAGTTGTGCATGGGGTGTGTTTGGAACATTTTGTCACCAGCCGAGTCCAAAATTCAGCGGTTCCCCATCTCAGCCCAGAAAGCAGGTAGAACAACTTTTGTGGTGTCTTTCAGATGCCTACCGGAGCAATGTAAAATCTACCAGGAGAACTCCTGTCTGGCACCTTCCCCGGTGGAGTTGTGCATGGGGTGTGTTTGGAACATTTTGTCACCGGCCGAGTCCAAAATTCAGCGGTTCCCCATCTCAGCCCAGAAAGCAGGTAGAACAACTTTTGTGGTGTCCTTTTGATGCCTACCGGAGCAATGTAAAAACTACCAACAGAACTCGTCCCTGGCACCTTCGCTAGTGGAGTTGTGCAGGGGGTGTATTTATTAAAATTTTGTCACCAGCCGAGTCCAAAATTCAGCTGTACCCCATCTCAGCCCAGAAAGCAGGTAGAACAACTTTTGTGGTGCCTTTCAGCTGCCTACCAAGGTAGTGTAAAAACTATCAGGAGAACTCTTGTCTGGCACCTTCCCCGGTGGAGTTGTGCATGGGGTGTGTTTGGAACATTTTGTCACCGGCCGACTCCAAAATTCAGCGGTTCCCCATCTCAGCCCAGAAAGCAGGTAGAACAACTTTTGTGGTGTCTTTCAGATGCCTACCAAGGTAGTGTAAAAACTACCAGGAGAACTCCTTTCTGGCACCTTCCCCGGTGGAGTTGTGCATGGGGTGTGTTTGGAACATTTTGTCACCAGCCGAGTCCAAAATTCAGCTGTCCCCATCTCAGCCCAGAAAGCAGGTAGAACAACTTTTGTGGTGCCTTTCAGCTGCCTACCAAGGTAGTGTAAAAACTATTAAGAGAACTCCTGTCTGGCACCTTCCCCGGTGGAGTTGTGCATGGGGTGTGTTTGGAACATTTTGTCACCGGCCGAGTCCAAAATTCAGCGGTTCCCCATCTCAGCCCAGAAAGCAGGTAGAACAACTTTTGTGGTGTCTTTCAGGTGCCTACCAAGGTAGTGTAAAAACTACTAAGAGAACTCCTGTCTGGCACCTTCCCCGGTGGAGTTGTGCATGGGGTGTGTTTGGAACATTTTGTCACCAGCCGAGTCCAAAATTCAGCGGTTCCCCATCTCAGCCCAGAAAGCAGGTAGAACAACTTTTGTGGTGCCTTTCAAATGCCTACCAAGGTAGTGTAAAAACTATTAAGAGAACTCCTGTCTGGCACCTTCCCCGGTGGAGTTGTGCATGGGGTGTGTTTGGAACATTTTGTCACCGGCCGACTCCAAAATTCAGCGGTTCCCCATCTCAGCCCAGAAAGCAGGTAGAACAACTTTTGTGGTGTCCTTTTGATGCCTACCGGAGCAATGTAAAAACTACCAACAGAACTCGTCCCTGGCACCTTCGCTAGTGGAGTTGTGCATGGGGTGTGTTTGGAACATTTTGTCACCGGCCGAGTCCAAAATTCAGCGGTTCCCCATCTCAGCCCAGAAAGCAGGTAGAACAACTTTTGTGGTGTCTTTAAGATGCCTACCAAGGTAGTGTAAAAACTACTAAGAGAACTCCAGTCTGGCACCTTCCCTGGTGGAGTTGTGCAGGGGGTGTGTTTGGAACATTTTTTCACCAGCCGAGTCCAAAATTCAGCGGTTCCCCATCTCAGCCCAGAAAGCAGGTAGAACAACTTTTGTGGTGTCTTTCAGATGCCTACCGGAGCAATGTAAAAACTACCAGGAGAACTCCTGTCTGGCACCTTCCCCGGTGGAGTTGTGCATGGGGTGTATTTATTAAAATTTTGTCACCAGCCGAGTCCAAAATTCAGCGGTTCCCCATCTCAGCCCAGAAAGCAGGTAGAACAACTTTTGTGGTGCCTTTCAGCTGCCTACCAAGGTAGTGTAAAAACTATCAGGAGAACTCCTGTCTGGCACCTTCCCCGGTGGAGTTGTGCATGGGGTGTGTTTGGAACATTTTATCACCGGCCGACTCCAAAATTCAGCGGTTCCCCATCTCAGCCCAGAAAGCAGGTAGAACAACTTTTGTGGTGCCTTTCAGCTGCCTACCAAGGTAGTGTAAAAACTACTAAGAGAACTCCTGTCTGGCACCTTCCCCGGTGGAGTTGTGCATGGGGTGTGTTTGGAACATTTTGTCACCGGCCGACTCCAAAATTCAGCGGTTCCCCATCTCAGCCCAGAAAGCAGGTAGAACAACTTTTGTGGTGTCTTTCAGATGCCTACCAGAGCAATGTAAAATCTACCAGGAGAACTCCTGTCTGGCACATTCCCCGGTGGAGTTGTGCATGGGGTGTGTTTGGAACATTTTGTCACCAGCCGAGTCCAAAATACAGCGGTTCCCCATCTCAGCCCAGAAAGCAGGTAGAACAACTTTTGTGGTGCCTTTCAAATGCCTACCAAGGTAGTGTAAAAACTACCAAGAGAATTCCTGTCTGGCACCTTCCCCGGGTGAGTTGTGCATGGGTTGTGTTTGGAACATTTTGTCACCGGCCGACTCCAAAATTCAGCGTTTCCCCATCTCAGCCCAGAAAGCAGGTAGAACAACTTTTGTGGTGTCTTTCAGCTGCCTACCGGAGCAATGTAAAAACTACAGGAGAACTCCTGTCTGGCACCTTCCCCGGTGGAGTTGTGCATGGGGTGTGTTCGGAATATTTTGTCACCAGCCGAGTCCAAAAATTCAGCGGTTCCCCATCTCAGCCCAGAAAGCAGGTAGAACAACTTTTGTGGTGCCTTTCAGCTGCCTACCAAGGTAGTGTAAAAACTATCAAGAGAACTCTTGTCTGGCACCTTCCCCGGTGGAGTTGTGCATGGGGTGTGTTTGGAACATTTTGTCACCAGCCGAGTCCAAAATTCAGCGGTTCCCCATCTCAGCCCAGAAAGCAGGAAGAACAACTTTTGTGGTGTCTTTCAGATGCCTACCAAGGTAGTGTAAAAACTACTAAGAGAACTCCTGTCTGGCACCTTCCCCGGTGGAGTTGTGCAGGGGGTGTGTTTGGAACATTTTTTCACCGGCCGACTCCAAAATTCAGCGATTCCCCATCTCAGCCCAGAAAGCAGGTAGAACAACTTTTGTGGTGTCTTTCAGATGCCTACCGAAGCAATGTAAAAACTACCAGGAGAACTCCTGTCTGGCACCTTCCCCGGTGGAGTTGTGCATGGGGTGTGTTTGGAACATTTTGTCACCAGCCGAGTCCAAAATTCAGCGGTTCCCCATCTCAGCCCAGAAAGCAGGTAGAACAACTTTTGTGGTGTCTTTCAGATGCCTACCGGAGCAATGTAAAATCTACCAGGAGAACTCCTGTCTGGCACCTTCCCCGGTGGAGTTGTGCATGGGGTGTGTTTGGAACATTTTGTCACCGGCCGACTCCAAAATTCAGCGGTTCCCCATCTCAGCCCAGAAAGCAGGTAGAACAACTTTTGTGGTGTCCTTTTGATGCCTACCGGAGCAATGTAAAAACTACCAACAGAACTCGTCCCTGGCACCTTCGCTAGTGGAGTTGTGCAGGGGGTGTATTTATTAAAATTTTGTCACCAGCCGAGTCCAAAATTCAGCTGTACCCCATCTCAGCCCAGAAAGCAGGTAGAACAACTTTTGTGGTGCCTTTCAGCTGCCTACCAAGGTAGTGTAAAAACTATCAGGAGAACTCTTGTCTGGCACCTTCCCCGGTGGAGTTGTGCATGGGGTGTGTTTGGAACATTTTGTCACCGGCCGACTCCAAAATTCAGCGGTTCCCCATCTCAGCCCAGAAAGCAGGTAGAACAACTTTTGTGGTGTCTTTCAGATGCCTACCAAGGTAGTGTAAAAACTACCAGGAGAACTCCTTTCTGGCACCTTCCCCGGTGGAGTTGTGCATGGGGTGTGTTTGGAACATTTTGTCACCAGCCGAGTCCAAAATTCAGCTGTCCCCATCTCAGCCCAGAAAGCAGGTAGAACAACTTTTGTGGTGCCTTTCAGCTGCCTACCAAGGTAGTGTAAAAACTATTAAGAGAACTCCTGTCTGGCACCTTCCCCGGTGGAGTTGTGCATGGGGTGTGTTTGGAACATTTTGTCACCGGCCGACTCCAAAATTCAGCGGTTCCCCATCTCAGCCCAGAAAGCAGGTAGAACAACTTTTGTGGTGCCTTTCAGCTGCCTACCAAGGTAGTGTAAAAACTACTGAGAGAACTCCTGAATGACACCTTCCCCGGTGGAGTTGTGCAGGGGGTGTGTTTGGAACATTTTGTCTCCAGCCGACTCCAAAATTCAGCGGTTCCCCATCTCAGCCCAGAAAGCAGGTAGAACAACTTTTGTGGTGCCTTTCAAATGCCTACCAAGGTAGTGTAAAAACTACCAAGAGAACTCCTGTCTGGCACCTTCCCCGGTGGAGTTGTGCATGGGGTGTGTTTGGAACATTTTGTCACCGGCCGACTCCAAAATTCAGCGATTCCCCATCTCAGCCCAGAAAGCAGGTAGAACAACTTTTGTGGTGTCCTTTTGATGCCTACAGGAGCAATGTAAAAACTACCAAACGAACTCGTCCCTGGCACCTTCGCTAGTGGAGTTGTGCATGGGGTGTATTTATTAAAATTTTGTCACCAGCCGAGTCAAAAATTCAGCGGTTCCCCATCTCAGCCCAGAAAGCAGGTAGAACAACTTTTGTGGTGTCTTTCAGATGCCTACCGGAGCAATGTAAAAACTACCAGGAGAACTCCTGTCTGGCACCTTCCCCGGTGGAGTTGTGCATGGGGTGTGTTTGGAACATTTTGTCACCAGCCGACTCCAAAATTCAGCGGTTCCCCATCTCAGCCCAGAAAGCAGGTAGAACAACTTTTGTGGTGCCTTTCAAATGCCTACCAAGGTAGTGTAAAAACTACCAAGAGAACTCCTGTCTGGCACCTTCCCCGGTGGAGTTGTGCATGGGTTGTGTTTGGAACATTTTGTCACCGGCCGAGTCCAAAATTCAGCGTTTCCCCATCTCAGCCCAGAAAGCAGGTAGAACAACTTTTGTGGTGTCTTTCAGCTGCCTACCGGAGCAATGTAAAAACTACCAGGAGAACTCCTGTCTGGCACCTTCCCCGGTGGAGTTGTGCATGGGGTGTGTTCTGAATATTTTGTCACCAGCCGAGTCCAAAAATTCAGCGGTTCCCCATCTCAGCCCAGAAAGCAGGTAGAACAACTTTTGTGGTGCCTTTCAGCTGCCTACCAAGGTAGTGTAAAAACTATCAAGAGAACTCTTGTCTGGCACCTTCCCCGGTGGAGTTGTGCATGGGGTGTGTTTGGAACATTTTGTCACCAGCCGAGTCCAAAATTCAGCGGTTCCCCATCTCAGCCCAGAAAGCAGGAAGAACAACTTTTGTGGTGTCTTTCAGATGCCTACCAAGGTAGTGTAAAAACTACTAAGAGAACTCCTGTCTGGCACCTTCCCCGGTGGAGTTGTGCAGGGGGTGTGTTTGGAACATTTTTTCACCAGCCGACTCCAAAATTCAGCGATTCCCCATCTCAGCCCAGAAAGCAGGTAGAACAACTTTTGTGGTGTCTTTCAGATGCCTACCGGAGCAATGTAAAAACTACCAGGAGAACTCCTGTCTGGCACCTTCCCCGGTGGAGTTGTGCATGGGGTGTGTTTGGAACATTTTGTCACCGGCCGAGTCCAAAATTCAGCGGTTCCCCATCTCAGCCCAGAAAGCAGGTAGAACAACTTTTGTGGTGTCTTTCAGATGCCTACCGGAGCAATGTAAAAACTATTAAGAGAACTCCTGTCTGGCACCTTCCCCGGTGGAGTTGTGCATGGGGTGTGTTTGGAACATTTTGTCACCGGCCGAGTCCAAAATTCAGCGGTTCCCCATCTCAGCCCAGAAAGCAGGTAGAACAACTTTTGTGGTGTCTTTCAGATGCCTACCGGAGCAATGTAAAAACTACCAGGAGAACTCCTGTCTGGCACCTTCCCCGGTGGAGTTGTGCATGGGGTGTCTTTGGAACATTTTGTCACCAGCCGAGTCCAAAATTCAGCTGTTCCCCATCTCAGCCCAGAAAGCAGGTAGAACAACTTTTGTGGTGTCTTTTAGATGCTTACCAAGGTAGTGTAAAAACTCTCAAGAGAACGCTTGTCTGGCACCTTCCCCGGTGGAGTTGTGCATGGGGTGTGTTCGGAACATTTTGTCACCAGCCGACTCCAAAATTCAGCTGTTCCCCATCTCAGCCCAGAAAGCAGGTAGAACAACTTTTGTGGTGCCTTTCAAATGCCTACCAAGGTAGTGTAAAAACTACCAGGAGAACTCCTGTCTGGCACCTTCCCCGGTGGAGTTGTGCATGGGGTGTGTTTGGAACATTTTGTCACCAGCCGAGTCCAAAATTCAGCGGTTCCCCATCTCAGCCCAGAAAGCAGGTAGAACAACTTTTGTGGTGTCCTTTTGATGCCTACCGGAGCAATGTAAAAACTACCAACAGAACTCGTCCCTGGCACCTTCGCTAGTGAGTTGTGCATGGGGTGTATTTATTAAAATTTTGTCACCAGCCGAGTCCAAAATTCAGCTGTTCCCCATCTCAGCCCAGAAAGCAGGTAGAACAACTTTTGTGGTGCCTTTCAGCTGCCTACCAAGGTAGTGTAAAAACTATCAAGAGAACTCTTGTCTGGCACCTTCCCCGGTGGAGTTGTGCATGGGGTGTGTTTGGAACATTTTGTCACCAGCCGAGTCCAAAATTCAGCGGTTCCCCATCTCAGCCCAGAAAGCAGGTAGAACAACTTTTGTGGTGTCTTTCAGATGCCTACCAAGGTAGTGTAAAAACTACTAAGAGAACTCCTGTCTGGCACCTTCCCCGGTGGAGTTGTGCAGGGGGTGTGTTTGGAAAATTTTTTCACCAGCCGACTCCAAAATTCAGCGGTTCCCCATCTCAGCCCAGAAAGCAGGTAGAACAACTTTTGTGGTGTCTTTCAGATGCCTACCGAAGCAATGTAAAAACTACCAGGAGAACTCCTGTCTGGCACCTTCCCCGGTGGAGTTGTGCATGGGGTGTGTTTGGAACATTTTGTCACCGGCCGAGTCCAAAATTCAGCGGTTCCCCATCTCAGCCCAGAAAGCAGGTAGAACAACTTTTGTGGTGTCTTTCAGATGCCTACCGGAGCAATGTAAAATCTACCAGGAGAACTCGTCCCTGGCACCTTCGCTAGTGGAGTTGTGCATGGGGTGTATTTATTAAAATTTTGTCACCAGCCGAGTCCAAAATTCAGCTGTTCCCCATCTCAGCCCAGAAAGCAGGTAGAACAACTTTTGTGGTGCCTTTCAGCTGCCTACCAAGGTAGTGTAAAAACTATCAAGAGAACTCTTGTCTGGCACCTTCCCCGGTGGAGTTGTGCATGGGGTGTGTTTGGAACATTTTGTCACCAGCCGAGTCCAAAATTCAGCGGTTCCCCATCTCAGCCCAGAAAGCAGGTAGAACAACTTTTGTGGTGTCTTTCAGATGCCTACCAAGGTAGTGTAAAAACTACTAAGAGAACTCCTGTCTGGCACCTTCCCCGGTGGAGTTGTGCAGGGGGTGTGTTTGGAACATTTTTTCACCAGCCGACTCCAAAATTCAGCGGTTCCCCATCTCAGCCCAGAAAGCAGGTAGAACAACTTTTGTGGTGTCTTTCAGATGCCTACCGAAGCAATGTAAAAACTACCAGGAGAACTCCTGTCTGGCACCTTCCCCGGTGGAGTTGTGCATGGGGTGTGTTTGGAACATTTTGTCACCGGCCGAGTCCAAAATTCAGCGGTTCCCCATCTCAGCCCAGAAAGCAGGTAGAACAACTTTTGTGGTGCCTTTCAGCTGCCTACCAAGGTAGTGTAAAAACTACCAAGAGAACTCCTGCCTGGCACCTTCCCCGGTGGAGTTGTGCATGGGGTGTGTTTGGAACATTTTGTCACCAGCCGAGTCCAAAATTCAGCGGTTCCCCATCTCAGCCCAGAAAGCAGGAAGAACAACTTTTGTGGTGTCTTTCAGATGCCTACCAAGGTAGTGTAAAAACTACTAAGAGAACTCCTGTCTGGCACCTTCCCCGGTGGAGTTGTGCAGGGGGTGTGTTTGGAACATTTTTTCACCAGCCGACTCCAAAATTCAGCGATTCCCCATCTCAGCCCAGAAAGCAGGTAGAACAACTTTTGTGGTGTCTTTCAGATGCCTACCGGAGCAATGTAAAAACTACCAGGAGAACTCCTGTCTGGCACCTTCCCCGGTGGAGTTGTGCATGGGGTGTGTTTGGAACATTTTGTCACCGGCCGAGTCCAAAATTTAGCGGTTCCCCATCTCAGCCCAGAAAGCAGGTAGAACAACTTTTGTGGTGTCTTTCAGATGCCTACCGGAGCAATGTAAAAACTATTAAGAGAACTCCTGTCTGGCACCTTCCCCGGTGGAGTTGTGCATGGGGTGTGTTTGGAACATTTTGTCACCGGCCGAGTCCAAAATTCAGCGGTTCCCCATCTCAGCCCAGAAAGCAGGTAGAACAACTTTTGTGGTGTCTTTCAGATGCCTACCGGAGCAATGTAAAAACTACCAGGAGAACTCCTGTCTGGCACCTTCCCCGGTGGAGTTGTGCATGGGGTGTCTTTGGAACATTTTGTCACCAGCCGAGTCCAAAATTCAGCTGTTCCCCATCTCAGCCCAGAAAGCAGGTAGAACAACTTTTGTGGTGTCTTTTAGATGCTTACCAAGGTAGTGTAAAAACTCTCAAGAGAACGCTTGTCTGGCACCTTCCCCGGTGGAGTTGTGCATGGGGTGTGTTCGGAACATTTTGTCACCAGCCGACTCCAAAATTCAGCTGTTCCCCATCTCAGCCCAGAAAGCAGGTAGAACAACTTTTGTGGTGCCTTTCAAATGCCTACCAAGGTAGTGTAAAAACTACCAGGAGAACTCCTGTCTGGCACCTTCCCCGGTGGAGTTGTGCATGGGGTGTGTTTGGAACATTTTGTCACCAGCCGAGTCCAAAATTCAGCGGTTCCCCATCTCAGCCCAGAAAGCAGGTAGAACAACTTTTGTGGTGTCCTTTTGATGCCTACCGGAGCAATGTAAAAACTACCAACAGAACTCGTCCCTGGCACCTTCGCTAGTGAGTTGTGCATGGGGTGTATTTATTAAAATTTTGTCACCAGCCGAGTCCAAAATTCAGCTGTTCCCCATCTCAGCCCAGAAAGCAGGTAGAACAACTTTTGTGGTGCCTTTCAGCTGCCTACCAAGGTAGTGTAAAAACTATCAAGAGAACTCTTGTCTGGCACCTTCCCCGGTGGAGTTGTGCATGGGGTGTGTTTGGAACATTTTGTCACCAGCCGAGTCCAAAATTCAGCGGTTCCCCATCTCAGCCCAGAAAGCAGGTAGAACAACTTTTGTGGTGTCTTTCAGATGCCTACCAAGGTAGTGTAAAAACTACTAAGAGAACTCCTGTCTGGCACCTTCCCCGGTGGAGTTGTGCAGGGGGTGTGTTTGGAACATTTTTTCACCAGCCGACTCCAAAATTCAGCGGTTCCCCATCTCAGCCCAGAAAGCAGGTAGAACAACTTTTGTGGTGTCTTTCAGATGCCTACCGAAGCAATGTAAAAACTACCAGGAGAACTCCTGTCTGGCACCTTCCCCGGTGGAGTTGTGCATGGGGTGTGTTTGGAACATTTTGTCACCGGCCGAGTCCAAAATTCAGCGGTTCCCCATCTCAGCCCAGAAAGCAGGTAGAACAACTTTTGTGGTGTCTTTCAGATGCCTACCGGAGCAATGTAAAACCTACCAGGAGAACTCCTGTCTGGCACCTTCCCCGGTGGAGTTGTGCATGGGGTGTCTTTGGAACATTTTGTCACCGGCCGACTCCAAAATTCAGCGGTTCCCCATCTCAGCCCAGAAAGCAGGTAGAACAACTTTTGTGGTGTCTTTCAGATGCCTACCAAGGTAGTGTAAAAACTACTAAGAGAACTCCTGCCTGGCACCTTCCCCGGTGGAGTTGTGCAGGGGGTGTGTTTGGAACATTTTTTCACCAGCCGACTCCAAAATTCAGCGGTTCCCCATCTCAGCCCAGAAAGCAGGTAGAACAACTTTTGTGGTGTCTTTCAGATGCCTACCGAAGCAATGTAAAAACTACCAGGAGAACTCCTGTCTGGCACCTTCCCCGGTGGAGTTGTGCATGGGGTGTGTTTGGAACATTTTGTCACCGGCCGAGTCCAAAATTCAGCGGTTCCCCATCTCAGCCCAGAAAGCAGGTAGAACAACTTTTGTGGTGTCTTTCAGATGCCTACCGGAGCAATGTAAAATCTACCAGGAGAACTCCTGTCTGGCACCTTCCCCGGTGGAGTTGTGCATGGGGTGTCTTTGGAACATTTTGTCACCGGCCGACTCCAAAATTCAGCGGTTCCCCATCTCAGCCCAGAAAGCAGGTAGAACAACTTTTGTGGTGTCCTTTTGATGCCTACCGGAGCAATGTAAAAACTACCAACAGAACTCGTCCCTGGCACCTTCGCTAGTGGAGTTGTGCATGGGGTGTATTTATTAAAATTTTGTCACCAGCCGAGTCCAAAATTCAGCTGTACCCCATCTCAGCCCAGAAAGCAGGTAGAACAACTTTTGTGGTGCCTTTCAGCTGCCTACCAAGGTAGTGTAAAAACTATCAGGAGAACTCTTGTCTGGCACCTTCCCTAGTGGAGTTGTGCATGGGGTGTGTATGGAACATTTTGTCACCAGCCGACTCCAAAATTCAGCGGTTCCCCATCTCAGCCCAGAAAGCAGGTAGAACAACTTTTGTGGTGCCTTTCAGCTGCCTACCAAGGTAGTGTAAAAACTATCAAGAGAACTCTTGTCTGGCACCTTCCCCGGTGGAGTTGTGCATGGGGTGTGTTTGGAACATTTTGTCACCGGCCGACTCCAAAATTCAGCGGTTCCCCATCTCAGCCCAGAAAGCAGGTAGAGCAACTTTTGTGGTGTCTTTCAGATGCCTACCGGAGCAATGTAAAATCTACCAGGAGAACTCCTGTCTGGCACCTTCCCCGGTGGAGTTGTGCATGGGGTGTGTTTGGAACATTTTGTCACCGGCCGACTCCAAAATTCAGCTGTTCCCCATCTCAGCCCAGAAAGCAGGTAGAACAACTTTTGTGGTGTCTTTCAGCTGCCTACCAAGGTAGTGTAAAAACTATTAAGAGAACTCCTGTCTGGCACCTTCCCCGGTGGAGTTGTGCATGGGTTGTGTTTGGAACATTTTGTCACCAGCCGACTCCAAAATTCAGCGGTTCCCCATCTCAGCCCAGAAAGCAGGTAGAACAACTTTTGTGGTGTCTTTCAGATGCCTACCAAGGTAGTGTAAAAACTATTAAGAGAACTCCTGTCTGGCACCTTCCCCGGTGGAGTTGTGCAGGGGGTGTGTTTGGAACATTTTGTCACCGGCCGACTCCAAAATTCAGCGGTTCCCCATCTCAGCCCAGAAAGCAGGTAGAACAACTTTTGTGGTGTCTTTCAGATGCCTACCGGAGCAATGTAAAAACTATTAAGAGAACTCCTGTCTGGCACCTTCCCCGGTGGAGTTGTGCATGGGGTGTGTTTGGAACATTTTGTCACCAGCCGACTCCAAAATTCAGCGGTTCCCCATCTCAGCCCAGAAAGCAGGTAGAACAACTTTTGTGGTGTCCTTTTGATGCCTACAGGAGCAATGTAAAAACTACCAACAGAACTCGTCCCTGGCACATTCCCCGGTGGAGTTGTGCATGGGGTGTGTTTGGAACATTTTGTCACCGGCCGAGTCCAAAATTCAGCGGTTCCCCATCTCAGCCCAGAAAGCAGGTAGAACAACTTTTGTGGTGTCTTTCAGATGCCTACCGGAGCAATGTAAAAACTACCAGGAGAACTCCTGTCTGGCACCTTCCCCGGTGGAGTTGTGCATGGGGTGTGTTTGGAACATTTTGTCACCAGCCGACTCCAAAATTCAGCGGTTCCCCATCTCAGCCCAGAAAGCAGGTAGAACAACTTTTGTGGTGCCTTTCAAATGCCTACCAAGGTAGTGTAAAAACTACTAAGAGAACTCCTGCCTGGCACCTTCCCCGGTGGAGTTGTGCATGGGGTGTGTTTGGAACATTTTGTCACCGGCCGACTCCAAAATTCAGCGGTTCCCCATCTCAGCCCAGAAAGCAGGTAGAACAACTTTTGTGGTGTCCTTTTGATGCCTACCGGAGCAATGTAAAAACTACCAACAGAACTCGTCCCTGGCACCTTCGCTAGTGGAGTTGTGCATGGGGTGTATTTATTAAAATTTTGTCACCAGCCGAGTCCAAAATTCAGCGGTTCCCCATCTCAGCCCAGAAAGCAGGTAGAACAACTTTTGTGGTGCCTTTCAGCTGCCTACCAAGGTAGTGTAAAAACTATCAGGAGAACTCTTGTCTGGCACCTTCCCTAGTGGAGTTGTGCATGGGGTGTGTTTGGAACATTTTGTCACCGGCCGACTCCAAAATTCAGCGGTTCCCCATCTCAGCCCAGAAAGCAGGTAGAACAACTTTTGTGGTGCCTTTCAGCTGCCTACCAAGGTAGTGTAAAAACTACTAAGAGAACTCCTGTCTGGCACCTTCCCCGGTGGAGTTGTGCATGGGGTGTGTTTGGAACATTTTGTCTCCGGCCGACTCCAAAATTCAGCGATTCCCCATCTCAGCCCAGAAAGCAGGAAGAACAACTTTTGTGGTGTCCTTTTGATGCCTACAGGAGCAATGTAAAAACTACCAGGAGAACTCCTGTCTGGCACCTTCCCCGGTGGAGTTGTGCATGGGGTGTGTTTGGAACATTTTGTCACCAGCCGAGTCCAAAATTCAGCGGTTCCCCATCTCAGCCCAGAAAGCAGGTAGAACAACTTTTGTGGTGCCTTTCAAATGCCTACCAAGGTAGTGTAAAAACTACCAGGAGAACTCCTGCCTGGCACCTTCCCCGGTGGAGTTGTGCATGGGGTGTGTTTGGAACATTTTGTCACCGGCCGACTCCAAAATTCAGCGGTTCCCCATCTCAGCCCAGAAAGCAGGTAGAACAACTTTTGTGGTGCCTTTCAGCTGCCTACCAAGGTAGTGTAAAAACTACTAAGAGAACTCCTGTCTGACACCTTCCCCGGTGGAGTTGTGCAGGGGGTGTGTTTGGAACATTTTGTCTCCAGCCG
Source organism: Falco biarmicus (assembly GCF_023638135.1). Classification (NCBI taxonomy): domain Eukaryota; kingdom Metazoa; phylum Chordata; class Aves; order Falconiformes; family Falconidae; genus Falco; species Falco biarmicus. Next base: position 56,700 of record NW_026611856.1, on the reverse strand, counting down.
ACTCCAAAATTAGGCGGTTCCCCATCTCAGCCCAGAAAGCAGGTAGAACTACTTTTGTGGTGCCTTTCAGCTGCCTACCAAGGTAGTGTAAAAACTACTGAGAGAACTCCTGTCTGGCACCTTCCCCGGTGGAGTTGTGCATGGGGTGTGTTTGGAACATTTTGTCACCGGCCGACTCCAAAATTCAGCGGTTCCCGATCTCAGCCCAGAAAGCAGGTAGAGCAACTTTTGTGGTGTCTTTCAGATGCCTACTGGAGCAATGTAAAATCTACCAGGAGAACTCCTGCCTGGCACCTTCCCCGGTGGAGTTGTGCATGGGGTGTGTTTGGAACATTTTGTCACCAGCCGAGTCCAAAATTCAGCGGTTCCCCATCTCAGCCCAGAAAGCAGGTAGAACAACTTTTGTGGTGCCTTTCAAATGCCTACCAAGGTAGTGTAAAAACTACCAGGAGAACTCCTTTCTGGCACCTTCCCCGGTGGAGTTGTGCATGGGGTGTGTTTGGAACATTTTGTCACCAGCCGAGTCCAAAATTCAGCGGTTCCCCATCTCAGCCCAGAAAGCAGGTAGAACAACTTTTGTGGTGTCTTTCAGCTGCCTACCGGAGCAATGTAAAAACTACCAGGAGAACTCCTGTCTGGCACCTTCCCCGGTGGAGTTGTGCATGGGGTGTGTTTGGAACATTTTGTCACCGGCCGAGTCCAAAATTCAGCGGTTCCCCATCTCAGCCCAGAAAGCAGGTAGAACAACTTTTGTGGTGTCTTTCAGATGCCTACCGGAGCAATGTAAAAACTACCAGGAGAACTCCTGTCTGGCACCTTCCCCGGTGGAGTTGTGCATGGGGTGTGTTTGGAACATTTTGTCACCGGCCGAGTCCAAAATTCAGCGGTTCCCTTTCTCAGCCCAGAAAGCAGGTAGAACAACTTTTGTGGTGTCCTTTTGATGCCTACCGGAGCAATGTAAAAACTACCAACAGAACTCGTCCCTGGCACCTTCGCTAGTGGAGTTGTGCAGGGGGTGTATTTATTAAAATTTTGTCACCAGCCGAGTCCAAAATTCAGCTGTACCCCATCTCAGCCCAGAAAGCAGGTAGAACAACTTTTGTGGTGCCTTTCAAATGCCTACCAAGGTAGTGTAAAAACTACCAAGAGAACTCCTGTCTGGCACCTTCCCCGGTGGAGTTGTGCATGGGTTGTGTTTGGAACATTTTGTCACCAGCCGAGTCCAAAATTCAGCGTTTCCCCATCTCAGCCCAGAAAGCAGGTAGAACAACTTTTGTGGTGTCTTTCAGCTGCCTACCGGAGCAATGTAAAAACTACAGGAGAACTCCTGTCTGGCACCTTCCCCGGTGGAGTTGTGCATGGGGTGTGTTTGGAATATTTTGTCACTAGCCGAGTCCAAAAATTCAGCGGTTCCCCATCTCAGCCCAGAAAGCAGGTAGAACAACTTTTGTGGTGCCTTTCAGCTGCCTACCAAGGTAGTGTAAAAACTATCAAGAGAACTCTTGTCTGGCACCTTCCCCGGTGGAGTTGTGCATGGGGTGTGTTTGGAACATTTTGTCACCGGCCGAGTCCAAAATTCAGCGGTTCCCCATCTCAGCCCAGAAAGCAGGTAGAACAACTTTTGTGGTGTCTTTCAGATGCCTACCGGAGCAATGTAAAAACTACCAGGAGAACTCCTGTCTGGCACCTTCCCCGGTGGAGTTGTGCATGGGGTGTGTTTGGAACATTTTTTCACCGGCCGAGTCCAAAATTCAGCGGTTCCCCATCTCAGCCCAGAAAGCAGGAAGAACAACTTTTGTGGTGTCCTTTTGATGCCTACCGGAGCAATGTAAAAACTACCAACAGAACTCGTCCCTGGCACCTTCGCTAGTGGAGTTGTGCATGGGGTGTGTTTGGAACATTTTGTCACCGGCCGAGTCCAAAATTCAGCGGTTCCCCATCTCAGCCCAGAAAGCAGGTAGAACAACTTTTGTGGTGTCTTTCAGATGCCTACCGGAGCAATGTAAAAACTATTAAGAGAACTCCTGTCTGGCACCTTCCCCGGTGGAGTTGTGCATGGGGTGTGTTTGGAACATTTTGTCACCGGCCGACTCCAAAATTCAGCGGTTCCCCATCTCAGCCCAGAAAGCAGGTAGAACAACTTTTGTGGTGCCTTTCAGCTGCCTACCAAGGTAGTGTAAAAACTATCAGGAGAACTCTTGTCTGGCACCTTCCCTAGTGGAGTTGTGCATGGGGTGTGTATGGAACATTTTGTCACCAGCCGAGTCCAAAATTCAGCGGTTCCCCATCTCAGCCCAGAAAGCAGGTAGAACAACTTTTGTGGTGCCTTTCAGCTGCCTACCAAGGTAGTGTAAAAACTATCAAGAGAACTCTTGTCTGGCACCTTCCCCGGTGGAGTTGTGCATGGGGTGTGTTTGGAACATTTTGTCACCGGCCGACTCCAAAATTCAGCGGTTCCCCATCTCAGCCCAGAAAGCAGGTAGAGCAACTTTTGTGGTGTCTTTCAGATGCCTACCGGAGCAATGTAAAATCTACCAGGAGAACTCCCGTCTGGCACCTTCCCCGGTGGAGTTGTGCATGGGGTGTGTTTGGAACATTTTGTCACCGGCCGACTCCAAAATTCAGCGGTTCCCCATCTCAGCCCAGAAAGCAGGTAGAACAACTTTTGTGGTGTCTTTCAGCTGCCTACCAAGGTAGTGTAAAAACTATTAAGAGAACTCCTGTCTGGCACCTTCCCCGGTGGAGTTGTGCATGGGTTGTGTTTGGAACATTTTGTCACCAGCCGAGTCCAAAATTCAGCGGTTCCCCATCTCAGCCCAGAAAGCAGGTAGAACAACTTTTGTGGTGTCTTTCAGATGCCTACCAAGGTAGTGTAAAAACTATTAAGAGAACTCCTGTCTGGCACCTTCCCCGGTGGAGTTGTGCAGGGGGTGTGTTTGGAACATTTTGTCACCGGCCGACTCCAAAATTCAGCGGTTCCCCATCTCAGCCCAGAAAGCAGGTAGAACAACTTTTGTGGTGTCTTTCAGATGCCTACCGGAGCAATGTAAAAACTATTAAGAGAACTCCTGTCTGGCACCTTCCCCGGTGGAGTTGTGCATGGGGTGTGTTTGGAACATTTTGTCACCAGCCGACTCCAAAATTCAGCGATTCCCCATCTCAGCCCAGAAAGCAGGAAGAACAACTTTTGTGGTGTCCTTTTGATGCCTACAGGAGCAATGTAAAAACTACCAACAGAACTCGTCCCTGGCACCTTCGCTAGTGGAGTTGTGCATGGGGTGTGTTTGGAACATTTTTTCACCGGCCGAGTCCAAAATTCAGCGGTTCCCCATCTCAGCCCAGAAAGCAGGTAGAACAACTTTTGTGGTGTCTTTCAGATGCCTACTGGAGCAATGTAAAAACTACCAGGAGAACTCCTGTCTGGCACCTTCCCCGGTGGAGTTGTGCATGGGGTGTCTTTGGAACATTTTGTCACCAGCCGACTCCAAAATTCAGCGGTTCCCCATCTCAGCCCAGAAAGCAGGTAGAACAACTTTTGTGGTGCCTTTCAAATGCCTACCAAGGTAGTGTAAAAACTACTAAGAGAACTCCTGCCTGGCACCTTCCCCGGTGGAGTTGTGCATGGGGTGTGTTTGGAACATTTTGTCACCGGCCGACTCCAAAATTCAGCGGTTCCCCATCTCAGCCCAGAAAGCAGGTAGAACAACTTTTGTGGTGTCCTTTTGATGCCTACCGGAGCAATGTAAAAACTACCAACAGAACTCGTCCCTGGCACCTTCGCTAGTGGAGTTGTGCATGGGGTGTATTTATTAAAATTTTGTCACCAGCCGAGTCCAAAATTCAGCGGTTCCCCATCTCAGCCCAGAAAGCAGGTAGAACAACTTTTGTGGTGCCTTTCAGCTGCCTACCAAGGTAGTGTAAAAACTATCAGGAGAACTCTTGTCTGGCACCTTCCCTAGTGGAGTTGTGCATGGGGTGTGTTTGGAACATTTTGTCACCGGCCGACTCCAAAATTCAGCGGTTCCCCATCTCAGCCCAGAAAGCAGGTAGAACAACTTTTGTGGTGCCTTTCAGCTGCCTACCAAGGTAGTGTAAAAACTACCAGGAGAACTCCTGTCTGGCACCTTCCCCGGTGGAGTTGTGCATGGGGTGTGTTTGGAACATTTTGTCACCGGCCGACTCCAAAATTCAGCGATTCCCCATCTCAGCCCAGAAAGCAGGAAGAACAACTTTTGTGGTGTCCTTTTGATGCCTACAGGAGCAATGTAAAAACTACCAGGAGAACTCCTGTCTGGCACCTTCCCCGGTGGAGTTGTGCATGGGGTGTGTTTGGAACATTTTGTCACCAGCCGACTCCAAAATTCAGCGGTTCCCCATCTCAGCCCAGAAAGCAGGTAGAACAACTTTTGTGGTGCCTTTCAAATGCCTACCAAGGTAGTGTAAAAACTACCAGGAGAACTCCTGCCTGGCACCTTCCCCGGTGGAGTTGTGCATGGGGTGTGTTTGGAACATTTTGTCACCGGCCGACTCCAAAATTCAGCGGTTCCCCATCTCAGCCCAGAAAGCAGGTAGAACAACTTTTGTGGTGCCTTTCAAATGCCTACCAAGGTAGTGTAAAAACTACCAAGAGAACTCCTGTCTGACACCTTCCCCGGTGGAGTTGTGCAGGGGGTGTGTTTGGAACATTTTGTCTCCAGCCGACTCCAAAATTAGGCGGTTCCCCATCTCAGCCCAGAAAGCAGGTAGAACTACTTTTGTGGTGCCTTTCAGCTGCCTACCAAGGTAGTGTAAAAACTACTGAGAGAACTCCTGTCTGGCACCTTCCCCGGTGGAGTTGTGCATGGGGTGTGTTTGGAACATTTTGTCACCGGCCGACTCCAAAATTCAGCGGTTCCCCATCTCAGCCCAGAAAGCAGGTAGAGCAACTTTTGTGGTGTCTTTCAGATGCCTACCGGAGCAATGTAAAAACTACCAACAGAACTCGTCCCTGGCACCTTCGCTAGTGGAGTTGTGCATGGGGTGTGTTTGGAACATTTTGTCACCGGCCGAGTCCAAAATTCAGCGGTTCCCCATCTCAGCCCAGAAAGCAGGTAGAACAACTTTTGTGGTGTCTTTCAGATGCCTACCGGAGCAATGTAAAAACTATTAAGAGAACTCCTGTCTGGCACGTTCCCCGGTGGAGTTGTGCATGGGGTGTGTTTGGAACATTTTGTCACCGGCCGACTCCAAAATTCAGCGGTTCCCCATCTCAGCCCAGAAAGCAGGTAGAACAACTTTTGTGGTGTCTTTCAGATGCCTACCGGAGCAATGTAAAAACTACCAGGAGAACTCCTGTCTGGCACCTTCCCCGGTGGAGTTGTGCATGGGGTGTGTTTGGAACATTTTTTCACCGGCCGACTCCAAAATTCAGCGGTTCCCCATCTCAGCCCAGAAAGCAGGTAGAACAACTTTTCTGGTGTCTTTCAGATGCCTACCGGAGCAATGTAAAAACTACCAGGAGAACTCCTGTCTGGCACCTTCCCCGGTGGAGTTGTGCATGGGGTGTGTTCGGAACATTTTGTCACCAGCCGAGTCCAAAATTCAGCGGTTCCCCATCTCAGCCCAGAAAGCAGGTAGAACAACTTTTGTGGTGCCTTTCAAATGCCTACCAAGGTAGTGTTAAAACTACCAGGAGAACTCCTGTCTGGCACCTTCCCCGGTGGAGTTGTGCATGGGGTGTGTTTGGAACATTTTGTCACCAGCCGAGTCCAAAATTCAGCGGTTCCCCATCTCAGCCCAGAAAGCAGGTAGAACAACTTTTGTGGTGTCCTTTTGATGCCTACCGGAGCAATGTAAAAACTACCAACAGAACTCGTCCCTGGCACCTTCGCTAGTGAGTTGTGCATGGGGTGTATTTATTAAAATTTTGTCACCAGCCGAGTCCAAAATTCAGCTGTTCCCCATCTCAGCCCAGAAAGCAGGTAGAACAACTTTTGTGGTGCCTTTCAGCTGCCTACCAAGGTAGTGTAAAAACTATCAAGAGAACTCTTGTCTGGCACCTTCCCCGGTGGAGTTGTGCATGGGGTGTGTTTGGAACATTTTGTCACCAGCCGACTCCAAAATTCAGCGGTTCCCCATCTCAGCCCAGAAAGCAGGTAGAACAACTTTTGTGGTGTCTTTCAGATGCCTACCAAGGTAGTGTAAAAACTACTAAGAGAACTCCTGTCTGGCACCTTCCCCGGTGGAGTTGTGCAGGGGGTGTGTTTGGAACATTTTTTCACCAGCCGACTCCAAAATTCAGCGGTTCCCCATCTCAGCCCAGAAAGCAGGTAGAACAACTTTTGTGGTGTCTTTCAGATGCCTACCGAAGCAATGTAAAAACTACCAGGAGAACTCCTGTCTGGCACCTTCCCCGGTGGAGTTGTGCATGGGGTGTGTTTGGAACATTTTGTCACCAGCCGAGTCCAAAATTCAGCGGTTCCCCATCTCAGCCCAGAAAGCAGGTAGAACAACTTTTGTGGTGTCTTTCAGATGCCTACCGGAGCAATGTAAAATCTACCAGGAGAACTCCTGTCTGGCACCTTCCCCGGTGGAGTTGTGCATGGGGTGTGTTTGGAACATTTTGTCACCGGCCGAGTCCAAAATTCAGCGGTTCCCCATCTCAGCCCAGAAAGCAGGAAGAACAACTTTTGTGGTGTCCTTTTGATGCCTACCGGAGCAATGTAAAAACTACCAACAGAACTCGTCCCTGGCACCTTCGCTAGTGGAGTTGTGCAGGGGGTGTATTTATTAAAATTTTGTCACCAGCCGAGTCCAAAATTCAGCTGTACCCCATCTCAGCCCAGAAAGCAGGTAGAACAACTTTTGTGGTGCCTTTCAGCTGCCTACCAAGGTAGTGTAAAAACTATCAGGAGAACTCTTGTCTGGCACCTTCCCTAGTGGAGTTGTGCATGGGGTGTGTTTGGAACATTTTGTCACCAGCCGACTCCAAAATTCAGCGGTTCCCCATCTCAGCCCAGAAAGCAGGTAGAACAACTTTTGTGGTGCCTTTCAGCTGCCTTCCAAGGTAGTGTAAAAACTATCAAGAGAACTCTTGTCTGGCACCTTCCCCGGTGGAGTTGTGCATGGGGTGTGTTTGGAACATTTTGTCACCGGCCGAGTCCAAAATTCAGCGGTTCCCCATCTCAGCCCAGAAAGCAGGTAGAGCAACTTTTCTGGTGTCTTTCAGATGCCTACCGGAGCAATGGAAAATCTACCAGGAGAACTCCTGTCTGGCACCTTCCCCGGTGGAGTTGTGCATGGGGTGTGTTTGGAACATTTTGTCACCGGCCGACTCCAAAATTCAGCTGTTCCCCATCTCAGCCCAGAAAGCAGGTAGAACAACTTTTGTGGTGTCTTTCAGCTGCCTACCAAGGTAGTGTAAAAACTATTAAGAGAACTCCAGTCTGGCACCTTCCCCGGTGGAGTTGTGCATGGGTTGTGTTTGGAACATTTTGTCACCAGCCGAGTCCAAAATTCAGCGGTTCCCCATCTCAGCCCAGAAAGCAGGTAGAACAACTTTTGTGGTGTCTTTCAGATGCCTACCAAGGTAATGTAAAAACTATTAAGAGAACTCCTGTCTGGCACCTTCCCCGGTGGAGTTGTGCAGGGGGTGTGTTTGGAACATTTTGTCACCGGCCGACTCCAAAATTCAGCGGTTCCCCATCTCAGCCCAGAAAGCAGGTAGAACAACTTTTGTGGTGTCTTTCAGATGCCTACCGGAGCAATGTAAAAACTATTAAGAGAACTCCTGTCTGGCACCTTCCCCGGTGGAGTTGTGCATGGGGTGTGTTTGGAACATTTTGTCACCAGCCGACTCCAAAATTCAGCGATTCCCCATCTCAGCCCAGAAAGCAGGAAGAACAACTTTTGTGGTGTCCTTTTGATGCCTACAGGAGCAATGTAAAAACTACCAACAGAACTCGTCCCTGGCACCTTCGCTAGTGGAGTTGTGCATGGGGTGTGTTTGGAACATTTTGTCACCGGCCGACTCCAAAATTCAGTGGTTCCCCATCTCAGCCCAGAAAGCAGGTAGAACAACTTTTCTGGTGTCTTTCAGATGCCTACCGGAGCAATGTAAAAACTACCAGGAGAACTCCTGTCTGGCACCTTCCCCGGTGGAGTTGTGCATGGGGTGTGTTTGGAACATTTTGTCACCAGCCGAGTCCAAAATTCAGCGGTTCCCCATCTCAGCCCAGAAAGCAGGTAGAACAACTTTTGTGGTGCCTTTCAAATGCCTACCAAGGTAGTGTAAAAACTACTAAGAGAACTCCTGCCTGGCACCTTCCCCGGTGGAGTTGTGCATGGGGTGTGTTTGGAACATTTTGTCACCGGCCGAGTCCAAAATTCAGCGGTTCCCCATCTCAGCCCAGAAAGCAGGTAGAACAACTTTTGTGGTGTCCTTTTGATGCCTACCGGAGCAATGTAAAAACTACCAACAGAACTCGTCCCTGGCACCTTCGCTAGTGGAGTTGTGCATGGGGTGTATTTATTAAAATTTTGTCACCAGCCGACTCCAAAATTCAGCGGTTCCCCATCTCAGCCCAGAAAGCAGGTAGAACAACTTTTGTGGTGCCTTTCAGCTGCCTACCAAGGTAGTGTAAAAACTATCAGGAGAACTCTTGTCTGGCACCTTCCCCGGTGGAGTTGTGCATGGGGTGTGTTTGGAACATTTTGTCACCGGCCGACTCCAAAATTCAGCGGTTCCCCATCTCAGCCCAGAAAGCAGGTAGAACAACTTTTGTGGTGCCTTTCAGCTGCCTACCAAGGTAGTGTAAAAACTACTAAGAGAACTCCTGTCTGGCACCTTCCCCGGTGGAGTTGTGCATGGGGTGTGTTTGGAACATTTTGTCACCGGCCGACTCCAAAATTCAGCGATTCCCCATCTCAGCCCAGAAAGCAGGAAGAACAACTTTTGTGGTGTCCTTTTTATGCCTACAGGAGCAATGTAAAAACTACCAGGAGAACTCCTGTCTGGCACCTTCCCCGGTGGAGTTGTGCATGGGGTGTGTTTGGAACATTTTGTCACCAGCCGACTCCAAAATTCAGCGGTTCCCCATCTCAGCCCAGAAAGCAGGTAGAACAACTTTTGTGGTGCCTTTCAAATGCCTACCAAGGTAGTGTAAAAACTACTAAGAGAACTCCTGCCTGGCACCTTCCCCGGTGGAGTTGTGCATGGGGTGTGTTTGGAACATTTTGTCACCGGCCGACTCCAAAATTCAGCGGTTCCCCATCTCAGCCCAGAAAGCAGGTAGAACAACTTTTGTGGTGCCTTTCAGCTGCCTACCAAGGTAGTGTAAAAACTATCAAGAGAACTCTTGTCTGGCACCGTCCCCGGTGGAGTTGTGCATGGGGTGTGTTTGGAACATTTTGTCTCCAGCCGACTCCAAAATTAGGCGGTTCCCCATCTCAGCCCAGAAAGCAGGTAGAACTACTTTTGTGGTGCCTTTCAGCTGCCTACCAAGGTAGTGTAAAAACTACTGAGAGAACTCCTGTCTGGCACCTTCCCCGGTGGAGTTGTGCATGGGGTGTGTTTGGAACATTTTGTCACCGGCCGACTCCAAAATTCAGCGGTTCCCCATCTCAGCCCAGAAAGCAGGTAGAGCAACTTTTGTGGTGTCTTTCAGATGCCTACCGGAGCAATGTAAAATCTACCAGGAGAACTCCTGCCTGGCACCTTCCCCGGTGGAGTTGTGCAGGGGGTGTGTTTGGAACATTTTGTCACCAGCCGACTCCAAAATTCAGCGATTCCCCATCTCAGCCCAGAAAGCAGGTAGAACAACTTTTGTGGTGCCTTTCAAATGCCTACCAAGGTAGTGTAAAAACTACCAGGAGAACTCCTTTCTGGCACCTTCCCCGGTGGAGTTGTGCATGGGGTGTGTTTGGAACATTTTGTCACCGGCCGAGTCCAAAATTCAGCGGTTCCCCATCTCAGCCCAGAAAGCAGGTAGAACAACTTTTGTGGTGTCTTTCAGATGCCTACCGGAGCAATGTAAAAACTACCAGGAGAACTCCTGTCTGGCACCTTCCCCGGTGGAGTTGTGCATGGGGTGTGTTTGGAACATTTTGTCACCGGCCGAGTCCAAAATTCAGCGGTTCCCCATCTCAGCCCAGAAAGCAGGTAGAACAACTTTTGTGGTGTCTTTCAGATGCCTACCGGAGCAATGTAAAAACTACCAGGAGAACTCCTGTCTGGCACCTTCCCCGGTGGAGTTGTGCATGGGGTGTGTTTGGAACATTTTTTCACCGGCCGAGTCCAAAATTCAGCGGTTCCCTTTCTCAGCCCAGAAAGCAGGTAGAACAACTTTTGTGGTGTCCTTTTGATGCCTACCGGAGCAATGTAAAAACTACCAACAGAACTCGTCCCTGGCACCTTCGCTAGTGGAGTTGTGCAGGGGGTGTATTTATTAAAATTTTGTCACCAGCCGAGTCCAAAATTCAGCTGTACCCCATCTCAGCCCAGAAAGCAGGTAGAACAACTTTTGTGGTGCCTTTCAGCTGCCTACCAAGGTAGTGTAAAAAGTATCAGGAGAACTCTTGTCTGGCACCTTCCCTAGTGGAGTTGTGCATGGGGTGTGTTTGGAACATTTTGTCACCGGCCGACTCCAAAATTAGGCGGTTCCCCATCTCAGCCCAGAAAGCAGGTAGAACAACTTTTGTGGTGTCTTTCAGGTGCCTACCAAGGTAGTGTAAAAACTATTAAGAGAACTCCTGTCTGGCACCTTCCCCGGTGGAGTTGTGCATGGGGTGTGTTTGGAACATTTTGTCACCAGCCGACTCCAAAATTCAGCGGTTCCCCATCTCAGCCCAGAAAGCAGGTAGAACAACTTTTGTGGTGCCTTTCAAATGCCTACCAAGGTAGTGTAAAAACTACCAAGAGAACTCCTGTCTGGCACCTTCCCCGGTGGAGTTGTGCATGGGGTGTGTTTGGAACATTTTGTCACCGGCCGACTCCAAAATTCAGCGATTCCCCATCTCAGCCCAGAAAGCAGGAAGAACAACTTTTGTGGTGTCCTTTTGATGCCTACAGGAGCAATGTAAAAACTACCAACAGAACTCGTCCCTGGCACCTTCGCTAGTGGAGTTGTGCATGGGGTGTATTTATTAAAATTTTGTCACAAGCTGAGTCCAAAATTCAGCTGTTCCCCATCTCAGCCCAGAAAGCAGGTAGAACAACTTTTGTGGTGCCTTTCAGCTGCCTACCAAGGTAGTGTAAAAACTATCAAGAGAACTCTTGTCCGGCACCTTCCCCGGTGGAGTTGTGCATGGGGTGTCTTTGGAACATTTTGTCACCGGCCGACTCCAAAATTCAGCGGTTCCCCATCTCAGCCCAGAAAGCAGGTAGAACAACTTTTGTGGTGCCTTTCAGCTGCCTACCAAGGTAGTGTAAAAACTACTAAGAGAACTCCTGTCTGGCACCTTCCCCGGTGGAGTTGTGCATGGGGTGTGTTTGGAACATTTTGTCACCGGCCGACTCCAAAATTCAGCGATTCCCCATCTCAGCCCAGAAAGCAGGAAGAACAACTTTTGTGGTGTCCTTTTTATGCCTACAGGAGCAATGTAAAAACTACCAGGAGAACTCCTGTCTGGCACCTTCCCCGGTGGAGTTGTGCATGGGGTGTGTTTGGAACATTTTGTCACCAGCCGAGTCCAAAATTCAGCGGTTCCCCATCTCAGCCCAGAAAGCAGGTAGAACAACTTTTGTGGTGCCTTTCAAATGCCTACCAAGGTAGTGTAAAAACTACCAGGAGAACTCCTGCCTGGCACCTTCCCCGGTGGAGTTGTGCATGGGGTGTGTTTGGAACATTTTGTCACCGGCCGACTCCAAAATTCAGCGGTTCCCCATCTCAGCCCAGAAAGCAGGTAGAACAACTTTTGTGGTGCCTTTCAGCTGCCTACCAAGGTAGTGTAAAAACTATCAAGAGAACTCTTGTCTGGCACCTTCCCCGGTGGAGTTGTGCATGGGGTGTGTTTGGAACATTTTGTCTCCAGCCGACTCCAAAATTAGGCGGTTCCCCATCTCAGCCCAGAAAGCAGGTAGAACTACTTTTGTGGTGCCTTTCAGCTGCCTACCAAGGTAGTGTAAAAACTACTGAGAGAACTCCTGTCTGGCACCTTCCCCGGTGGAGTTGTGCATGGGGTGTCTTTGGAACATTTTGTCACCGGCCGACTCCAAAATTCAGCGGTTCCCCATCTCAGCCCAGAAAGCAGGTAGAGCAACTTTTGTGGTGTCTTTCAGATGCCTACCGGAGCAATGTAAAATCTACCAGGAGAACTCCTGCCTGGCACCTTCCCCGGTGGAGTTGTGCAGGGGGTGTGTTTGGAACATTTTGTCACCAGCCGACTCCAAAATTCAGCGATTCCCCATCTCAGCCCAGAAAGCAGGTAGAACAACTTTTGTGGTGCCTTTCAAATGCCTACCAAGGTAGTGTAAAAACTACCAGGAGAACTCCTTTCTGGCACCTTCCCCGGTGGAGTTGTGCAGGGGGTGTGTTTGGAACATTTTGTCACCGGCCGAGTCCAAAATTCAGCGGTTCCCCATCTCAGCCCAGAAAGCAGGTAGAACAACTTTTGTGGTGTCTTTCAGATGCCTACCGGAGCAATGTAAAAACTACCAGGAGAACTCCTGTCTGGCACCTTCCCCGGTGGAGTTGTGCATGGGGTGTGTTTGGAACATTTTGTCACCGGCCGACTCCAAAATTCAGCTGTTCCCCATCTCAGCCCAGAAAGCAGGTAGAACAACTTTTCTGGTGTCTTTCAGATGCCTACCGGAGCAATGTAAAAACTACCAGGAGAACTCCTGTCTGGCACCTTCCCCGGTGGAGTTGTGCATGGGGTGTTTTTGGAACATTTTTTCACCGGCCGAGTCCAAAATTCAGCGGTTCCCTTTCTCAGCCCAGAAAGCAGGTAGAACAACTTTTGTGGTGTCCTTTTGATGCCTACCGGAGCAATGTAAAAACTACCAACAGAACTCGTCCCTGGCACCTTCGCTAGTGGAGTTGTGCAGGGGGTGTATTTATTAAAATTTTGTCACCAGCCGAGTCCAAAATTCAGCTGTACCCCATCTCAGCCCAGAAAGCAGGTAGAACAACTTTTGTGGTGCCTTTCAGCTGCCTACCAAGGTAGTGTAAAAAGTATCAGGAGAACTCTTGTCTGGCACCTTCCCTAGTGGAGTTGTGCATGGGGTGTGTTTGGAACATTTTGTCACCGGCCGACTCCAAAATTAGGCGGTTCCCCATCTCAGCCCAGAAAGCAGGTAGAACAACTTTTGTGGTGTCTTTCAGGTGCCTACCAAGGTAGTGTAAAAACTATTAAGAGAACTCCTGTCTGGCACCTTCCCCGGTGGAGTTGTGCATGGGGTGTGTTTGGAACATTTTGTCACCAGCCGACTCCAAAATTCAGCGGTTCCCCATCTCAGCCCAGAAAGCAGGTAGAACAACTTTTGTGGTGCCTTTCAAATGCCTACCAAGGTAGTGTAAAAACTACCAAGAGAACTCCTGTCTGGCACCTTCCCCGGTGGAGTTGTGCATGGGGTGTGTTTGGAACATTTTGTCACCGGCCGACTCCAAAATTCAGCGATTCCCCATCTCAGCCCAGAAAGCAGGAAGAACAACTTTTGTGGTGTCCTTTTGATGCCTACAGGAGCAATGTAAAAACTACCAACAGAACTCGTCCCTGGCACCTTCGCTAGTGGAGTTGTGCATGGGGTGTATTTATTAAAATTTTGTCACAAGCTGAGTCCAAAATTCAGCTGTTCCCCATCTCAGCCCAGAAAGCAGGTAGAACAACTTTTGTGGTGCCTTTCAGCTGCCTACCAAGGTAGTGTAAAAACTACTAAGAGAACTCCTGTCTGGCACCTTCCCCGGTGGAGTTGTGCATGGGGTGTGTTTGGAACATTTTGTCTCCGGCCGACTCCAAAATTCAGCGATTCCCCATCTCAGCCCAGAAAGCAGGAAGAACAACTTTTGTGGTGTCCTTTTGATGCCTACAGGAGCAATGTAAAAACTACCAGGAGAACTCCTGTCTGGCACCTTCCCCGGTGGAGTTGTGCATGGGGTGTGTTTGGAACATTTTGTCACCAGCCGACTCCAAAATTCAGCGGTTCCCCATCTCAGCCCAGAAAGCAGGTAGAACAACTTTTGTGGTGCCTTTCAAATGCCTACCAAGGTAGTGTAAAAACTACCAGGAGAACTCCTGCCTGGCACCTTCCCCGGTGGAGTTGTGCATGGGGTGTGTTTGGAACATTTTGTCACCGGCCGACTCCAAAATTCAGCGGTTCCCCATCTCAGCCCAGAAAGCAGGTAGAACAACTTTTGTGGTGCCTTTCAGCTGCCTACCAAGGTAGTGTAAAAACTACTAAGAGAACTCCTGTCTGACACCTTCCCCGGTGGAGTTGTGCAGGGGGTGTGTTTGGAACATTTTGTCTCCAGCCGACTCCAAAATTAGGCGGTTCCCCATCTCAGCCCAGAAAGCAGGTAGAACTACTTTTGTGGTGCCTTTCAGCTGCCTACCAAGGTAGTGTAAAAACTACTGAGAGAACTCCTGTCTGGCACCTTCCCCGGTGGAGTTGTGCATGGGGTGTCTTTGGAACATTTTGTCACCGGCCGACTCCAAAATTCAGCGGTTCCCCATCTCAGCCCAGAAAGCAGGTAGAACAACTTTTGTGGTGCCTTTCAGCTGCCTACCAAGGTAGTGTAAAAACTACTAAGAGAACTCCTGTCTGGCACCTTCCCCGGTGGAGTTGTGCATGGGGTGTGTTTGGAACATTTTGTCACCGGCCGACTCCAAAATTCAGCGGTTCCCCATCTCAGCCCAGAAAGCAGGTAGAACAACTTTTGTGGTGTCTTTCAGATGCCTACCGGAGCAATGTAAAAACTACCAGGAGAACTCCTGTCTGGCACCTTCCCCGGTAGAGTTGTGCATGGGGTGTGTTTGGAACATTTTGTCACCTGCCGACTCCAAAATTCAGCGGTTCTCCATCTCAGCCCAGAAAGCAGGTAGAACAACTTTTGTGGTGCCTTTCAGCTGCCTACCAAGGTAGTGTAAAAACTATCAGGAGAACTCCTGTCTGGCACCTTCCCTAGTGGAGTTGTGCATGGGGTGTGTTTGGAACATTTTGTCACCGGCCGAGTCCAAAATTCAGCGGTTCCCCATCTCAGCCCAGAAAGCAGGTAGAACAACTTTTGTGGTGTCTTTCAGATGCCTACCGGAGCAATGTAAAAACTACCAGGAGAACTCCTGTCTGGCACCTTCCCCGGTGGAGTTGTGCATGGGGTGTGTTTGGAACATTTTGTCACCAGCCGACTCCAAAATTCAGCGGTTCCCCATCTCAGCCCAGAAAGCAGGTAGAACAACTTTTGTGGTGTCTTTCAGATGCCTACCGGAGCAATGTAAAAACTACCAGGAGAACTCCTGTCTGGCACCTTCCCCGGTGGAGTTGTGCATGGGGTGTGTTTGGAACATTTTGTAACCAGCCGAGTCCAAAATTCAGCGGTTCCCCATCTCAGCCCAGAAAGCAGGTAGAACAACTTTTGTGGTGCCTTTCAGCTGCCTACCAAGGTAGTGTAAAAACTATTAAGAGAACTCCTGCCTGGCACCTTCCCCGGTGGAGTTGTGCATGGGGTGTGTTTGGAACATTTTGAAACCGGCCGACTCCAAAATTCAGCGATTCCCCATCTCAGCCCAGAAAGCAGGAAGAACAACTTTTGTGGTGTCCTTTTGATGCCTACAGGAGCAATGTAAAAACTACCAACAGAACTCGTCCCTGGCACCTTCGCTAGTGGAGTTGTGCATGGGGTGTATTTATTGAAATTTTGTCACCAGCCGAGTCCAAAATTCAGCTGTTCCCCATCTCAGCCCAGAAAGCAGGTAGAACAACTTTTGTGGTGCCTTTCAGCTGCCTACCAAGGTAGTGTAAAAACTATTCAGAGAACTCCTGTCTGGCACCTTCCCCGGTGGAGTTGTGCATGGGGTGTGTTTGGAACATTTTGTCACCGGCCGACTCCAAAATTCAGCGGTTCCCCATCTCAGCCCAGAAAGCAGGTAGAACAACTTTTGTGGTGTCTTTCAGGTGCCTACCGGAGCAATGTAAAAACTACCAGGAGAACTCCTGTCTGGCACCTTCCCCGGTGGAGTTGTGCATGGGGTGTGTTTGGAACATTTTGTCACCGGCCGACTCCAAAATTCAGCTGTTCCCCATCTCAGCCCAGAAAGCAGGTAGAACAACTTTTGTGGTGCCTTTCAGCTGCCTACCAAGGTAGTGTAAAAACTATTAAGAGAACTCCTGTCTGGCACCTTCCCCGGTGGAGTTGTGCAGGGGGTGTGTTTGGAACATTTTGTCACCGGCCGAGTCCAAAATTCAGCGGTTCCCCATCTCAGCCCAGAAAGCAGGTAGAACAACTTTTGTGGTGTCTTTCAGATGCCTACCGGAGCAATGTAAAAACTACCAGGAGAACTCCTGTCTGGCACCTTCCCCGGTGGAGTTGTGCATGGGGTGTGTTTGGAACATTTTGTCACCGGCCGACTCCAAAATTCAGCGGTTCCCCATCTCAGCCCAGAAAGCAGGTAGAACAACTTTTGTGGTGCCTTTCAGCTGCCTACCAAGGTAGTGTAAAAACTATTCAGAGAACTCCTGTCTGGCACCTTCCCCGGTGGAGTTGTGCATGGGGTGTGTTTGGAACATTTTGTCACCGGCCGACTCCAAAATTCAGCGGTTCCCCATCTCAGCCCAGAAAGCAGGTAGAACAACTTTTGTGGTGTCTTTCAGGTGCCTACCGGAGCAATGTAAAAACTACCAGGAGAACTCCTGTCTGGCACCTTCCCCGGTGGAGTTGTGCATGGGGTGTGTTTGGAACATTTTGTCACCAGCCGAGTCCAAAATTCAGCGGTTCCCCATCTCAGCCCAGAAAGCAGGTAGAACAACTTTTGTGGTGCCTTTCAGCTCCCTACCAAGGTAGTGTAAAATCTACCAAGAGAACTCCTGTCTGGCACCTTCCCCGGTGGAGTTGTGCAGGGGGTGTGTTTGGAACATTTTGTCACCGGCCGACTCCAAAATTCAGCGGTTCCCCATCTCAGCCCAGAAAGCAGGTAGAACAACTTTTGTGGTGTCTTTCAGATGCCTACCGGAGCAATGTAAAAACTACCAGGAGAACTCCTGTCTGGCACCTTCCCCGGTGGAGTTGTGCAGGGGGTGTGTTTGGAACATTTTGTCACCTGCCGACTCCAAAATTCAGCGGTTCCCCATCTCAGCCCAGAAAGCAGGTAGAACAACTTTTGTGGTGCCTTTCAGCTGCCTACCAAGGTAGTGTAAAAACTATCAGGAGAACTCTTGTCTGGCACCTTCCCTAGTGGAGTTGTGCATGGGGTCTGTTCGGAACATTTTGTCACCAGCCGAGTCCAAAAATTCAGCGGTTCCCCATCTCAGCCCAGAAAGCAGGTAGAACAACTTTTGTGGTGCCTTTCAAATGCCTACCAAGGTAGTGTAAAAACTATTCAGAGAACTCCTGCCTGGCACCTTCCCCGGTGGAGTTGTGCATGGGGTGTCTTTGGAACATTTTGTCACCGCCCGACTCCAAAATTCAGCGGTTCCCCATCTCAGCCCAGAAAGCAGGTAGAACAACTTTTGTGGTGTCCTTTTGATGCCTACCAGAGCAATGTAAAAACTACCAACAGAACTCGTCCCTGGCACCTTCGCTAGTGGAGTTGTGCATGGGGTGTATTTATTAAAATTTTGTAACCAGCCGAGTCCAAAATTCAGCTGTTCCCCATCTCAGCCCAGAAAGCAGGTAGAACAACTTTTGTGGTGCCTTTCAGCTGCCTACCAAGGTAGTGTAGAAACTACCAGGAGAACTCCTGTCTGGCACCTTCCCCGGTGGAGTTGTGCATGGGGTGTGTTTGGAACATTTTGTCACCAGCCGAGTCCAAAATTCAGCGGTTCCCCATCTCAGCCCAGAAAGCAGGTAGAACAACTTTTGTGGTGTCTTTCAGATTCCTACCGGAGCAATGTAAAAACTACCAACAGAACTCGTCCCTGGCACCTTCCCCGGTGGAGTTGTGCATGGGGTGTGTTTGGAACATTTTTTCACCGGCCGAGTCCAAAATTCAGCGGTTCCCCATCTCAGCCCAGAAAGCAGGTAGAACAACTTTTGTGGTGCCTTTCAAATGCCTACCAAGGTAGTGTAAAAACTACCAGGAGAACTCCTGTCTGGCACCTTCCCCGGTGGAGTTGTGCATGGGGTGTGTTTGGAACATTTTGTCACCAGCCGACTCCAAAATTCAGCGGTTCCCCATCTCAGCCCAGAAAGCAGGTAGAACAACTTTTGTGGTGCCTTTCAAATGCCTACCAAGGTAGTGTAAAAACTACCAGGAGAACTCCTGCCTGGCACCTTCCCCGGTGGAGTTGTGCATGGGGTGTCTTTGGAACATTTTGTCACCGGCCGAGTCCAAAATTCAGCGATTCCCCATCTCAGCCCAGAAAGCAGGTAGAACAACTTTTGTGGTGTCTTTTAGATGCCTACCAAGGTAGTGTAAAAACTATCAAGAGAACTCCTGCCTGGCACCTTCCCCGGTGGAGTTGTGCAGGGGGTGTGTTTGGAACATTTTGTCACCGGCCGAGTCCAAAATTCAGCGGTTCCCCATCTCAGCCCAGAAAGCAGGTAGAACAACTTTTGTGGTGTCTTTCAGATGCCTACCGGAGCAATGTAAAATCTACCAGGAGAACTCCTGTCTGGCACCTTCCCGGTGGAGTTGTGCATGGGGTGTGTTTGGAACATTTTGTAACCAGCCGAGTCCAAAATTCAGCGGTTCCCCATCTCAGCCCAGAAAGCAGGTAGAACAACTTTTGTGGTGCCTTTCAGCTGCCTACCAAGGTAGTGTAAAAACTATTAAGAGAACTCCTGCCTGGCACCTTCCCCGGTGGAGTTGTGCATGGGGTGTGTTTGGAACATTTTGTCACCGGCCGACTCCAAAATTCAGCGATTCCCCATCTCAGCCCAGAAAGCAGGAAGAACAACTTTTGTGGTGTCCTTTTGATGCCTACAGGAGCAATGTAAAAACTACCAACAGAACTCGTCCCTGGCACCTTCGCTAGTGGAGTTATGCGTGGGGTGTATTTATTGAAATTTTGTCACCAGCCGAGTCCAAAATTCAGCTGTTCCCCATCTCAGCCCAGAAAGCAGGTAGAACAACTTTTGTGGTGCCTTTCAGCTGCCTACCAAGGTAGTGTAAAAACTATTCAGAGAACTCCTGTCTGGCACCTTCCCCGGTGGAGTTGTGCATGGGGTGTGTTTGGAACATTTTGTCACCGGCCGACTCCAAAATTCAGCGGTTCCCCATCTCAGCCCAGAAAGCAGGTAGAACAACTTTTGTGGTGTCTTTCAGGTGCCTACCGGAGCAATGTAAAAACTACCAGGAGAACTCCTGTCTGGCACCTTCCCCGGTGGAGTTGTGCATGGGGTGTGTTTGGAACATTTTGTCACCGGCCGAGTCCAAAATTCAGCGGTTCCCCATCTCAGCCCAGAAAGCAGGTAGAACAACTTTTGTGGTGCCTTTCAGCTGCCTACCAAGGTAGTGTAAAAACTATTAAGAGAACTCCTGTCTGGCACCTTCCCCGGTGGAGTTGTGCAGGGGGTGTGTTTGGAACATTTTGTCACCGGCCGAGTCCAAAATTCAGCGGTTCCCCATCTCAGCCCAGAAAGCAGGTAGAACAACTTTTGTGGTGTCTTTCAGATGCCTACCGGAGCAATGTAAAAACTACCAGGAGAACTCCTGTCTGGCACCTTCCCCGGTGGAGTTGTGCATGGGGTGTGTTTGGAACATTTTGTCACCGGCCGACTCCAAAATTCAGCGGTTCCCCATCTCAGCCCAGAAAGCAGGTAGAACAAGTTTTGTGGTGCCTTTCAGCTGCCTACCAAGGTAGTGTAAAAACTATTCAGAGAACTCCTGTCTGGCACCTTCCCCGGTGGAGTTGTGCATGGGGTGTGTTTGGAACATTTTGTCACCGGCCGACTCCAAAATTCAGCGGTTCCCCATCTCAGCCCAGAAAGCAGGTAGAACAACTTTTGTGGTGTCTTTCAGGTGCCTACCGGAGCAATGTAAAAACTACCAGGAGAACTCCTGTCTGGCACCTTCCCCGGTGGAGTTGTGCATGGGGTGTGTTTGGAACATTTTGTCACCGGCCGAGTCCAAAATTCAGCGGTTCCCCATCTCAGCCCAGAAAGCAGGTAGAACAACTTTTGTGGTGCCTTTTTAGCTGCCTACCAAGGTAGTGTAAAAACTATTAAGAGAACTCCTGTCTGGCACCTTCCCCGGTGGAGTTGTGCAGGGGGTGTGTTTGGAACATTTTGTCACCGGCCGACTCCAAAATTCAGCGGTTCCCCATCTCAGCCCAGAAAGCAGGTAGAACAACTTTTGTGGTGTCTTTCAGATGCCTACCGGAGCAATGTAAAAACTACCAGGAGAACTCCTGTCTGGCACCTTCCCCGGTGGAGTTGTGCAGGGGGTGTGTTTGGAACATTTTGTCACCTGCCGACTCCAAAATTCAGCGGTTCCCCATCTCAGCCCAGAAAGCAGGTAGAACAACTTTTGTGGTGCCTTTCAGCTGCCTACCAAGGTAGTGTAAAAACTATCAGGAGAACTCTTGTCTGGCACCTTCCCTAGTGGAGTTGTGCATGGGGTGTGTTTGGAACATTTTGTCACCAGCCGAGTCCAAAATTCAGCGGTTCCCCATCTCAGCCCAGAAAGCAGGTAGAACAACTTTTGTGGTGTCTTTCAGATGCCTACCGGAGCAATGTAAAAACTACCAGGAGAACTCCTGTCTGGCACCTTCCCCGGTGGAGTTGTGCATGGGGTGTGTTTGGAACATTTTGTCACCGGCCGACTCCAAAATTCAGCGGTTCCCCATCTCAGCCCAGAAAGCAGGTAGAACAACTTTTGTGGTGCCTTTCAGATGCCTACCGGACCAATGTAAAAACTACCAGGAGAACTCCTGTCTGGCACCTTCCCCGGTGGAGTTGTGCATGGGGTGTGTTTGGAACATTTTGTCACCAGCCGAGTCCAAAATTCAGCGGTTCCCCATCTCAGCCCAGAAAGCAGGTAGAACAACTTTTGTGGTGCCTTTCAGGTGCCTACCAAGGTAGTGTAAAAACTACCAGGAGAACTCCTGCCTGGCACCTTCCCCGGTGGAGTTGTGCATGGGGTGTGTTTGGAACATTTTGTCACCGGCCGACTCCAAAATTCAGCGATTCCCCATCTCAGCCCAGAAAGCAGGAAGAACAACTTTTGTGGTGTCCTTTTGATGCCTACCGGAGCAATGTAAAAACTACCAACAGAACTCGTCCCTGGCACCTTCCCCGGTGGAGTTGTGCATGGGGTGTGTTTGGAACATTTTTTCACCGGCCGAGTCCAAAATTCAGCGGTTCCCCATCTCAGCCCAGAAAGCAGGTAGAACAACTTTTGTGGTGCCTTTCAAATGCCTACCAAGGTAGTGTAAAAACTACCAGGAGAACTCCTGTCTGGCACCTTCCCCGGTGGAGTTGTGCATGGGGTGTGTTTGGAACATTTTGTCACCAGCCGACTCCAAAATTCAGCGGTTCCCCATCTCAGCCCAGAAAGCAGGTAGAACAACTTTTGTGGTGCCTTTCAAATGCCTACCAAGGTAGTGTAAAAACTACCAGGAGAACTCCTGCCTGGCACCTTCCCCGGTGGAGTTGTGCATGGGGTGTGTTTGGAACATTTTGTCACCGGCCGAGTCCAAAATTCAGCGGTTCCCCATCTCAGCCCAGAAAGCAGGTAGAACAACTTTTGTGGTGTCTTTCAGGTGCCTACCAAGGTAGTGTAAAAACTATCAAGAGAACTCTTGTCTGGCACCTTCCCCGGTGGAGTTGTGCATGGGGTGTGTTTTGGAACATTTTGTCACCGGCCGACTCCAAAATTCAGCGGTTCCCCATCTCAGCCAGAAAGCAGGTAGAGCAACTTTTGTGGTGTCTTTCAGATGCCTACCGGAGCAATGTAAAATCTGCCAGGAGAACTCCTGTCTGGCACCTTCCCCGGTGGAGTTGTGCATGGGGTGTGTCTGGAACATTTTGTCACCAGCCGAGTCCAAAATTCAGCGGTTCCCCATCTCAGCCCAGAAAGCAGGTAGAACAACTTTTGTGGTGTCTTTCAGATGCCTACCGGAGCATGTAAAAACTACCAGGAGAACTCCTGTCTGGCACCTTCCCCGGTGGAGTTGTGCATGGGGTGTGTTTGGAACATTTTGTCACCAGCCGACTCCAAAATTCAGCGGTTCCCCATCTCAGCCCAGAAAGCAGGTAGAACAACTTTTGTGGTGCCTTTCAAATGCCTACCAAGGTAGTGTAAAAACTATTAAGAGAACTCCTGCCTGGCACCTTCCCCGGTGGGGTTGTGCATGGGGTGTGTTTGGAACATTTTGTCACCGGCCGACTCCAAAATTCAGCGGTTCCCCATCTCAGCCCAGAAAGCAGGTAGAACAACTTTTGTAGTGTCTTTTTGATGCCTACCGGAGCAATGTAAAAACTACCAACAGAATTCGTTCCTGGCACCTTCGCTAGTGGAGTTGTGCATGGGGTGTATTTATTAAAATTTTGTCACCAGCCGAGTCCAAAATTCAGCTGTTCCCCATCTCAGCCCAGAAAGCAGGTAGAACAACTTTTGTGGTGCCTTTCAGCTGCCTACCAAGGTAGTGTAAAAACTATCAAGAGAACTCTTGTCTGGCACCTTCCCCGGTGGAGTTGTGCATGGGGTGTGTTTGGAACATTTTGTCACCAGCCGAGTCCAAAATTCAGCGGTTCCCCATCTCAGCCCAGAAAGCAGGTAGAACAACTTTTGTGGTGCCTTTCAGCTGCCTACCAAGGTAGTGTAAAAACTATTAAGAGAACTCCTGTCTGGCACCTTCCCCGGTGGAGTTGTGCAGGGGGTGTGTTTGGAACATTTTGTCACCGGCCGACTCCAAAATTCAGCGGTTCCCCATCTCAGCCCAGAAAGCAGGTAGAACAACTTTTGTGGTGTCTTTCAGATGCCTACCGGAGCAATGTAAAAACTACCAGGAGAACTCCTGTCTGGCACCTTCCCCGGTGGAGTTGTGCATGGGGTGTGTTTGGAACATTTTGTCACCGCCCGACTCCAAAATTCAGCGGTTCCCCATCTCAGCCCAGAAAGCAGGTAGAACAACTTTTGTGGTGTCTTTCAGATGCCTACCGGAGCAATGTAAAAACTACCAGGAGAACTCCTGTCTGGCACCTTCCCCGGTGGAGTTGTGCATGGGGTGTGTTTGGAACATTTTGTCACCTGCCGACTCCAAAATTCAGCGGTTCCCCATCTCAGCCCAGAAAGCAGGTAGAACAACTTTTGTGGTGCCTTTCAGCTGCCTACCAAGGTAGTGTAAAAACTACTAAGAGAACTCCTGTCTGGCACCTTCCCCGGTGGAGTTGTGCATGGGGTGTGTTTGGAACATTTTGTCACCGGCCGACTCCAAAATTCAGCGGTTCCCCATCTCAGCCCAGAAAGCAGGTAGAACAACTTTTGTGGTGCCTTTCAGCTGCCTACCAAGGTAGTATAAAAACTACCAGGAGAACTCCTGTCTGGCACCTTCCCCGGTGGAGTTGTGCATGGGGTGTGTTTGGAACATTTTGTCACCGGCCGACTCCAAAATTCAGCGGTTCCCCATCTCAGCCCAGAAAGCAGGTAGAACAACTTTTGTGGTGTCTTTCAGATGCCTACCGGAGCAATGTAAAAACTACCAGGAGAACTCCTGTCTGGCACCTTCCCCGGTGGAGTTGTGCATGGGGTGTGTTCGGAACATTTTGTCACCAGCCGAGTCCAAAAATTCAGCTGTTCCCCATCTCAGCCCAGAAAGCAGGTAGAACAACTTTTGTGGTGCCTTTCAGCTGCCTACCAAGGTAGTGTAAAAACTATTAAGAGAACTCCTGTCTGGCACCTTCCCCGGTGGAGTTGTGCATGGGGTGTGTTTGGAACATTTTGTCACCGGCCGAGTCCAAAATTCAGCGGTTCCCCATCTCAGCCCAGAAAGCAGGTAGAACAACTTTTGTGGTGCCTTTCAGCTGCCTACCAAGGTAGTATAAAAACTATTAAGAGAACTCCTGCCTGGCACCTTCCCCGGTGGAGTTGTGCATGGGGTGTATTTGGAACATTTTGTCACCAGCCGAGTCCAAAATTCAGCGGTTCCCCATCTCAGCCTAGAAAGCAGGTAGAACAACTTTTGTGGTGCCTTTCAGCTGCCTACCAAGGTAGTGTAAAAACTACTAAGAGAACTCCTGTCTGGCACCTTCCCCGGTGGAGTTGTGCAGGGGGTGTGTTTGGAACATTTTGTCACCGGCCGACTCCAAAATTCAGCGGTTCCCCATCTCAGCCCAGAAAGCAGGTAGAACAACTTTTGTGGTGTCTTTCAGATGCCTACCGGAGCAATGTAAAAACTACCAGGAGAACTCCTGTCTGGCACCTTCCCCGGTGGAGTTGTGCATGGGGTGTGTTTGGAACATTTTGTCACCAGCCGAGTCCAAAATTCAGCGATTCCCCATCTCAGCCCAGAAAGCAGGTAGAACAACTTTTGTGGTGCCTTTCAAATGCCTACCAAGGTAGTGTAAAAACTATCAAGAGAACTCTTGTCTGGCACCTTCCCCGGTGGAGTTGTGCATGGGGTGTGTTTGGAACATTTTGTCACCGGCCGACTCCAAAATTCAGCGGTTCCCCATCTCAGCCCAGAAAGCAGGTAGAGCAACTTTTGTGGTGTCTTTCAGATGCCTACCGGAGCAATGTAAAATCTGCCAGGAGAACTCCTGTCTGGCACCTTCCCCGGTGGAGTTGTGCATGGGGTGTGTCTGGAACATTTTGTCACCAGCCGAGTCCAAAATTCAGCGGTTCCCCATCTCAGCCCAGAAAGCAGGTAGAACAACTTTTGTGGTGTCTTTCAGATGCCTACCGGAGCAATGTAAAAACTACCAGGAGAACTCCTGTCTGGCACCTTCCCCGGTGGAGTTGTGCATGGGGTGTGTTTGGAACATTTTGTCACCAGCCGACTCCAAAATTCAGCGGTTCCCCATCTCAGCCCAGAAAGCAGGTAGAACAACTTTTGTGGTGCCTTTCAAATGCCTACCAAGGTAGTGTAAAAACTATTAAGAGAACTCCTGCCTGGCACCTTCCCCGGTGGGGTTGTGCATGGGGTGTGTTTGGAACATTTTGTCACCGGCCGACTCCAAAATTCAGCGGTTCCCCATCTCAGCCCAGAAAGCAGGTAGAACAACTTTTGTAGTGTCTTTTTGATGCCTACCGGAGCAATGTAAAAACTACCAACAGAATTCGTTCCTGGCACCTTCGCTAGTGGAGTTGTGCATGGGGTGTATTTATTAAAATTTTGTCACCAGCCGAGTCCAAAATTCAGCTGTTCCCCATCTCAGCCCAGAAAGCAGGTAGAACAACTTTTGTGGTGCCTTTCAGCTGCCTACCAAGGTAGTGTAAAAACTATCAAGAGAACTCTTGTCTGGCACCTTCCCCGGTGGAGTTGTGCATGGGGTGTGTTTGGAACATTTTGTCACCAGCCGAGTCCAAAATTCAGCGGTTCCCCATCTCAGCCCAGAAAGCAGGTAGAACAACTTTTGTGGTGCCTTTCAGCTGCCTACCAAGGTAGTGTAAAAACTATTAAGAGAACTCCTGTCTGGCACCTTCCCCGGTGGAGTTGTGCAGGGGGTGTGTTTGGAACATTTTGTCACCGGCCGACTCCAAAATTCAGCGGTTCCCCATCTCAGCCCAGAAAGCAGGTAGAACAACTTTTGTGGTGTCTTTCAGATGCCTACCGGAGCAATGTAAAAACTACCAGGAGAACTCCTGTCTGGCACCTTCCCCGGTGGAGTTGTGCATGGGGTGTGTTTGGAACATTTTGTCACCGCCCGACTCCAAAATTCAGCGGTTCCCCATCTCAGCCCAGAAAGCAGGTAGAACAACTTTTGTGGTGTCTTTCAGATGCCTACCGGAGCAATGTAAAAACTACCAGGAGAACTCCTGTCTGGCACCTTCCCCGGTGGAGTTGTGCATGGGGTGTGTTTGGAACATTTTGTCACCTGCCGACTCCAAAATTCAGCGGTTCCCCATCTCAGCCCAGAAAGCAGGTAGAACAACTTTTGTGGTGCCTTTCAGCTGCCTACCAAGGTAGTGTAAAAACTACTAAGAGAACTCCTGTCTGGCACCTTCCCCGGTGGAGTTGTGCATGGGGTGTGTTTGGAACATTTTGTCACCGGCCGACTCCAAAATTCAGCGGTTCCCCATCTCAGCCCAGAAAGCAGGTAGAACAACTTTTGTGGTGCCTTTCAGCTGCCTACCAAGGTAGTATAAAAACTACCAGGAGAACTCCTGTCTGGCACCTTCCCCGGTGGAGTTGTGCATGGGGTGTGTTTGGAACATTTTGTCACCGGCCGACTCCAAAATTCAGCGGTTCCCCATCTCAGCCCAGAAAGCAGGTAGAACAACTTTTGTGGTGTCTTTCAGATGCCTACCGGAGCAATGTAAAAACTACCAGGAGAACTCCTGTCTGGCACCTTCCCCGGTGGAGTTGTGCATGGGGTGTGTTCGGAACATTTTGTCACCAGCCGAGTCCAAAAATTCAGCTGTTCCCCATCTCAGCCCAGAAAGCAGGTAGAACAACTTTTGTGGTGCCTTTCAGCTGCCTACCAAGGTAGTGTAAAAACTATTAAGAGAACTCCTGTCTGGCACCTTCCCCGGTGGAGTTGTGCATGGGGTGTGTTTGGAACATTTTGTCACCGGCCGAGTCCAAAATTCAGCGGTTCCCCATCTCAGCCCAGAAAGCAGGTAGAACAACTTTTGTGGTGCCTTTCAGCTGCCTACCAAGGTAGTATAAAAACTATTAAGAGAACTCCTGTCTGGCACCTTCCCCGGTGGAGTTGTGCATGGGGTGTATTTGGAACATTTTGTCACCAGCCGAGTCCAAAATTCAGCGGTTCCCCATCTCAGCCTAGAAAGCAGGTAGAACAACTTTTGTGGTGCCTTTCAGCTGCCTACCAAGGTAGTGTAAAAACTACTAAGAGAACTCCTGTCTGGCACCTTCCCCGGTGGAGTTGTGCAGGGGGTGTGTTTGGAACATTTTGTCACCGGCCGACTCCAAAATTCAGCGGTTCCCCATCTCAGCCCAGAAAGCAGGTAGAACAACTTTTGTGGTGTCTTTCAGATGCCTACCGGAGCAATGTAAAAACTACCAGGAGAACTCCTGTCTGGCACCTTCCCCGGTGGAGTTGTGCATGGGGTGTGTTTGGAACATTTTGTCACCAGCCGAGTCCAAAATTCAGCGATTCCCCATCTCAGCCCAGAAAGCAGGTAGAACAACTTTTGTGGTGCCTTTCAAATGCCTACCAAGGTAGTGTAAAAACTATTCAGAGAACTCCTGCCTGGCACCTTCCCCGGTGGAGTTGTGCATGGGGTGTGTTTGGAACATTTTGTCACCAGCCGAGTCCAAAATTCAGCGGTTCCCCATCTCAGCCCAGAAAGCAGGTAAAAAAACTTTTGTGGTGTCTTTCAGGTGCCTACCAAGGTAGTGTAAAAACTACCAGGAGAACTCTTGTCTGGCACCTTCCCCGGTGGAGTTGTGCATGGGGTGTGTTTGGAACATTTTGTCACCGGCCGAGTCCAAAATTCAGCGGTTCCCCATCTCAGCCTAGAAAGCAGGTAGAACAACTTTTGTGGTGCCTTTCAGCTGCCTACCAAGGTAGTGTAAAAACTACTAAGAGAACTCCTGTCTGGCACCTTCCCCGGTGGAGTTGTGCAGGGGGTGTGTTTGGAACATTTTGTCACCGGCCGACTCCAAAATTCAGCGGTTCCCCATCTCAGCCCAGAAAGCAGGTAGAACAACTTTTGTGGTGTCTTTCAGATGCCTACCGGAGCAATGTAAAAACTACCAGGAGAACTCCTGTCTGGCACCTTCCCCGGTGGAGTTGTGCATGGGGTGTGTTTGGAACATTTTGTCACCAGCCGAGTCCAAAATTCAGCGATTCCCCATCTCAGCCCAGAAAGCAGGTAGAACAACTTTTGTGGTGCCTTTCAAATGCCTACCAAGGTAGTGTAAAAACTATTCAGAGAACTCCTGCCTGGCACCTTCCCCGGTGGAGTTGTGCATGGGGTGTGTTTGGAACATTTTGTCACCAGCCGAGTCCAAAATTCAGCGGTTCCCCATCTCAGCCCAGAAAGCAGGTAAAAAAACTTTTGTGGTGTCTTTCAGGTGCCTACCAAGGTAGTGTAAAAACTACCAGGAGAACTCTTGTCTGGCACCTTCCCCGGTGGAGTTGTGCATGGGGTGTGTTTGGAACATTTTGTCACCGGCCGACTCCAAAATTCAGCTGTTCCCCATCTCAGCCCAGAAAGCAGGTAGAACAACTTTTGTGGTGTCTTTCAGATGCCTACCGGAGCAATATAAAATCTACCAGGAGAACTCCTGTCTGGCACCTTCCCCGGTGGAGTTGTGCATGGGGTGTGTTTGGAACATTTTGTCACCGGCCGACTCCAAAATTCAGCTGTTCCCCATCTCAGCCCAGAAAGCAGGTAGAACAACTTTTGTGGTGCCTTTCAGCTGCCTACCAAGGTAGTGTAAAAACTATTAAGAGAACTCCTGTCTGGCACCTTCCCCGGTGGAGTTGTGCATGGGGTGTCTTTGGAACATTTTGTCACCAGCCGAGTCCAAAAATTCAGCGGTTCCCCATCTCAGCCCAGAAAGCAGGTAGAACAACTTTTGTGGTGCCTTTCAGCTGCCTACCAAGGTAGTGTAAAAACTACCAGGAGAACTCCTGTCTGGCACCTTCCCCGGTGGAGTTGTGCATGGGGTGTGTTTGGAACATTTTGTCACCGGCCGACTCCAAAATTCAGCGGTTCCCCATCTCAGCCCAGAAAGCAGGTAGAACAACTTTTGTGGTGCCTTTCAGCTGCCTACCAAGGTAGTGTAAAAACTACTGAGAGAACTCCTGTCTGGCACCTTCCCCGGTGGAGTTGTGCAGGGGGTGTGTTTGGAACATTTTTTCACCGGCCGACTCCAAAATTCAGCGGTTCCCCATCTCAGCCCAGAAAGCAGGTAGAACAACTTTTGTGGTGTCTTTCAGATGCCTACCAGAGCAATGTAAAAACTACCAGGAGAACTCCTGTCTGGCACCTTCCCCGGTGGAGTTGTGCATGGGGTGTGTTTTGAACATTTTGTCACCAGCCGAGTCCAAAATTCAGCGGTTCCCCATCTCAGCCCAGAAAGCAGGTAGAACAACTTTTGTGGTGCCTTTCAAATGCCTACCAAGGTAGTGTAAAAACTACCAAGAGAACTCCTGCCTGGCACCTTCCCCGGTGGAGTTGTGCATGGGGTGTCTTTGGAACATTTTGTCACGGGCCGACTCCAAAATTCAGCGATTCCCCATCTCAGCCCAGAAAGCAGGTAGAACAACTTTTGTGGTGTCCTTTTGATGCCTACTGGAGCAATGTAAAAACTACCAACGGAACTCGTCCCTGGCACCTTCGCTAGTGGAGTTGTGCATGGGGTGTATTTATTAAAATTTTGTCACCAGCCGAGTCCAAAATTCAGCGGTTCCCCATCTCAGCCCAGAAAGCAGGTAGAACAACTTTTGTGGTGCCTTTCAAATGCCTACCAAGGTAATGTAAAAACTATCAAGAGAACTCTTGTCTGGCACCTTCCCCGGTGGAGTTGTGCATGGGGTGTGTTTGGAACATTTTGTCACCAGCCGACTCCAAAATTCAGCTCTTCCCCATCTCAGCCCAGAAAGCAGGAAGAACAACTTTTGTGGTGCCTTTCAGCTGCCTACCAAGGTAGTGTAAAATCTACCAGGAGAACTCCTGTCTGGCACCTTCCCCGGTGGAGTTGTGCATGGGGTGTCTTTGGAACATTTTGTCACCGGCCGAGTCCAAAATTCAGCGGTTCCCCATCTCAGCCCAGAAAGCAGGAAGAACAACTTTTGTGGTGCCTTTCAGCTGCCTACCAAGGTAGTGTAAAAACTACCAGGAGAACTCCTGTCTGGCACATTCCCCGGTGGAGTTGTGCATGGGGTGTGTTTGGAACATTTTGTCACCGGCCGACTCCAAAATTCAGCGGTTCCCCATCTCAGCCCAGAAAGCAGGTAGAACAACTTTTGTGGTGTCCTTTTGATGCCTACCGGAGCAATGTAAAAACTACCAAAAGAATTCGTTCCTGGCACCTTCGCTAGTGGAGTTGTGCATGGGGTGTATTTATTAAAATTTTGTCACCAGCCGAGTCCAAAATTCAGCTGTTCCCCATTTCAGCCCAGAAAGCAGGTAGAACAACTTTTGTGGTGCCTTTCAGCTGCCTACCAAGGTAGTGTAAAAACTATCAAGAGAACTCTTGTCTGGCACCTTCCCCGGTGGAGTTGTGCATGGGGTGTGTTTGGAACATTTTGTCACCAGCCGAGTCCAAAATTCAGCGGTTCCCCATCTCAGCCCAGAAAGCAGGTAGAACAACTTTTGTGGTTCCTTTCAGCTGCCTACCAAGGTAGTGTAAAAACTATTAAGAGAACTCCTGTCTGGCACCTTCCCCGGTGGAGTTGTGCAGGGGGTGTGTTTGGAACATTTTGTCACCGGCCGACTCCAAAATTCAGCGGTTCCCCATCTCAGCCCAGAAAGCAGGTAGAACAACTTTTGTGGTGCCTTTCAGCTGCCTACCAAGGTAGTGTAAAAACTATTAAGAGAACTCCTGTCTGGCACCTTCCCCGGTGGAGTTGTGCAGGGGGTGTGTTTGGAACATTTTGTCACCGCCCGACTCCAAAATTCAGCGGTTCCCCATCTCAGCCCAGAAAGCAGGTAGAACAACTTTTGTGGTGTCTTTCAGATGCCTACCGGAGCAATGTAAAAACTACCAGGAGAACTCCTGTCTGGCACCTTCCCCGGTGGAGTTGTGCATGGGGTGTGTTTGGAACATTTTGTCACCGGCCGACTCCAAAATTCAGCTGTTCCCCATCTCAGCCCAGAAAGCAGGTAGAACAACTTTTGTGGTGCCTTTCAGCTGCCTACCAAGGTAGTGTAAAAACTACTAAGAGAACTCCTGTCTGGCACCTTCCCCGGTGGAGTTGTGCAGGGGGTGTGTTTGGAACATTTTGTCACCGGCCGACTCCAAAATTCAGCGGTTCCCCATCTCAGCCCAGAAAGCAGGTAGAACAACTTTTGTGGTGTCTTTCAGGTGCCTACCAAGGTAGTGTAAAAACTATTAAGAGAACTCCTGTCTGGCACCTTCCCCGGTGGAGTTGTGCAGGGGGTGTGTTTGGAACATTTTGTCACCGGCCGACTCCAAAATTCAGCGGTTCCCCATCTCAGCCCAGAAAGCAGGTAGAACAACTTTTGTGGTGTCTTTCAGATGCCTACCGGAGCAATGTAAAAACTACTAAGAGAACTCCTGTCTGGCACCTTCCCCGGTGGAGTTGTGCATGGGGTGTGTTTGGAACATTTTGTCACCGGCCGACTCCAAAATTCAGCGGTTCCCCATCTCAGCCCAGAAAGCAGGAAGAACAACTTTTGTGGTGTCTTTCAGATGCCTACCGGAGCAATGTAAAAACTACCAGGAGAACTCCTGCCTGGCACCTTCCCTAGTGGAGTTGTGCAGGGGTGTGTTTGGAACATTTTGTCATCAGCCGAGTCCAAAATTCAGCGGTTCCCCATCTCAGCCCAGAAAGCAGGTAGAACAACTTTTGTGGTGCCTTTCAGCTGCCTACCAAGGTAGTGTAAAAACTACTAAGAGAACTCCTGTCTGGCACCTTCCCCGGTGGAGTTGTTCATGGGGTGTGTTTGGAACATTTTGTCACCGGCCGACTCCAAAATTCAGCGGTTCCCCATCTCAGCCCAGAAAGCAGGTAGAACAACTTTTGTGGTGTCCTTTTGATGCCTACCGGAGCAATGTAAAAACTACCAACAGAACTCGTCCCTGGCACCTTCGCTAGTGGAGTTGTGCATGGGGTGTATTTATTAAAATTTTGTAACCAGCCGAGTCCAAAATTCAGCTGTTCCCCATCTCAGCCCAGGAAGCAGGTAGAACAACTTTTGTGGTGCCTTTCAGCTGCCTACCAAGGTAGTGTAAAAACTACCAGGAGAACTCCTGTCTGGCACCTTCCCCGGTGGAGTTGTGCATGGGGTGTGTTTGGAACATTTTGTCACCGGCCGAGTCCAAAATTCAGCGGTTCCCCATCTCAGCCCAGAAAGCAGGTAGATCAACTTTTGTGGTGCCTTTCAGGTGCCTACCAAGGTAGTGTAAAAACTATCAGGAGAACTCTTGTCTGGCACCTTCCCTAGTGGAGTTGTGCATGGGGTGTGTTTGGAACATTTTGTCACCGGCCGACTCCAAAATTCAGCTGTTCCCCATCTCAGCCCAGAAAGCAGGTAGAACAACTTTTGTGGTGCCTTTCAGCTGCCTACCAAGGTAGTGTAAAAACTATTAAGAGAACTCCTGTCTGGCACCTTCCCCGGTGGAGTTGTGCATGGGGTGTCTTTGGAACATTTTGTCACCGGCCGAGTCCAAAATTCAGCGGTTCCCCATCTCAGCCCAGAAAGCAGGTAGAACAACTTTTGTGGTGCCTTTCAGCTGCCTACCAAGGTAGTGTAAAAACTACCAGGAGAACTCCTGTCTGGCACCTTCCCCGGTGGAGTTGTGCATGGGGTGTGTTTGGAACATTTTGTCACCGGCCGACTCCAAAATTCAGCGGTTTCCCATCTCAGCCCAGAAAGCAGGTAGAACAACTTTTGTGGTGCCTTTCAGCTGCCTACCAAGGTAGTGTAAATACTACCAGGAGAACTCCTGTCTGGCACCTTCCCCGGTGGAGATGTGCAGGGGGTGTGTTTGGAACATTTTGTCACCGGCCGACTCCAAAATTCAGCGGTTCCCCATCTCAGCCCAGAAAGCAGGTAGAACAACTTTTGTGGTGTCTTTCAGATGCCTACCAGAGCAACGTAAAAACTACCAGGAGAACTCCTGTCTGGCACCTTCCCCGGTGGAGTTGTGCATGGGGTGTGTTTGGAACATTTTGTCACCGGCCGAGTCCAAAATTCAGCGGTTCCCCATCTCAGCCCAGAAAGCAGGTAGAACAACTTTTGTGGTGCCTTTCAAATGCCTACCAAGGTAGTGTAAAAACTACCAAGAGAACTCCTGCCTGGCACCTTCCCCGGTGGAGTTGTGCATGGGGTGTGTTTGGAACATTTTGTCACCGGGCGACTCCAAAATTCAGCGGTTCCCCATCTCAGCCCAGAAAGCAGGTAGAACAACTTTTGTGGTGTCTTTCAGATGCCTACCGGAGCAATGTAAAATCTACCAGGAGAACTCCTGTCTGGCACCTTCCCCGGTGGAGTTGTGCATGGGGTGTGTTTGGAACATTTTGTCACCGGCCGACTCCAAAATTCAGCTGTTCCCCATCTCAGCCCAGAAAGCAGGAAGAACAACTTTTGTGGTGCCTTTCAGCTGCCTACCAAGGTAGTGTAAAAACTATTAAGAGAACTCCTGTCTGGCACCTTCCCCGGTGGAGTTGTGCATGGGGTGTCTTTGGAACATTTTGTCACCAGCCGAGTCCAAAATTCAGCGGTTTCCCATCTCAGCCCAGAAAGCAGGTAGAACAACTTTTGTGGTGCCTTTCAGCTGCCTACCAAGGTAGTGTAAAAACTACCAGGAGAACTCCTGTCTGGCACCTTCCCCGGTGGAGTTGTGCATGGGGTGTGTTTGGAACATTTTGTCACCAGCCGACTCCAAAATTCAGCGGTTCCCCATCTCAGCCCAGAAAGCAGGTAGAACAACTTTTGTGGTGCCTTTCAAATTCCTACCAAGGTAGTGTAAAAACTACCAAGAGAACTCCTGCCTGGCACCTTCCCCGGTGGAGTTGTGCATGGGGTGTCTTTGGAACATTTTGTCACCGGCCGAGTCCAAAATTCAGCGGTTCCCCATCTCAGCCCAGAAAGCAGGTAGAACAACTTTTGTGGTGTCCTTTTGATGCCTACAGGAGCAATGTAAAAACTACCAACAGAACTCGTCCCTGGCACCTTCGCTAGTGGAGTTGTGCATGGGGTGTATTTATTAAAATTTTGTCACCAGCCGACTCCAAAATTCAGCGGTTCCCCATCTCAGCCCAGAAAGCAGGTAGAACAACTTTTGTGGTGCCTTCAGGTGCCTACCAAGGGAGTGTAAAAACTATCAGGAGAACTCCTGCCTGGCACCTTCCCTAGTGGAGTTGTGCATGGGGTGTGTTTGGAACATTTTGTTCACCGGCCGACTCCAAAATTCAGCGGTTCCCCATCTCAGCCCAGAAAGCAGGTAGAACAACTTTTGTGGTGTCTTTCAAATGCCTACCAAGGTAGTGTAAAAACTACCAAGAGAACTCCTGCCTGGCACCTTCCCCGGTGGAGTTGTGCATGGGGTGTCTTTGGAACATTTTGTCACCGGCCGACTCCAAAATTCAGCGATTCCCCATCTCAGCCCAGAAAGCAGGTAGAACAACTTTTGTGGTGTCCTTTTGATGCCTACCGGAGCAATGTAAAAACTACCAACAGAACTCGTCCCTGGCACCTTCGCTAGTGGAGTTGTGCATGGGGTGTATTTATTAAAATTTTGTCACCAGCCGAGTCCAAAATTCAGCGGTTCCCCATCTCAGCCCAGAAAGCAGGTAGAACAACTTTTGTGGTGCCTTTCAGATGCCTACCAAGGTAGTGTAAAAACTCTCAAGAGAACTCTTGTCTGGCACCTTCCCCGGTGGAGTTGTGCATGGGGTGTGTTTGGAACATTTTGTCACCAGCCGAGTCCAAAATTCAGCGGTTCCCCATCTCAGCCCAGAAAGCAGGTAGAACAACTTTTGTGGTGCCTTTCAGCTGCCTACCAAGGTAGTGTAAAAACTATTAAGAGAACTCCTGTCTGGCACCTTCCCCGGTGGAGTTGTGCATGGGGTGTGTTTGGAACATTTTGTCACCGGCCGACTCCAAAATTCAGCGGTTCCCCATCTCAGCCCAGAAAGCAGGTAGAACAACTTTTGTGGTGTCTTTCAGGTGCCTACCGGAGCAATGTAAAAACTACCAGGAGAACTCCTGTCTGGCACCTTCCCCGGTGGAGTTGTGCATGGGGTGTCTTTGGAACATTTTGTCACCAGCCGAGTCCAAAATTCAGCGGTTTCCCATCTCAGCCCAGAAAGCAGGTAGAACAACTTTTGTGGTGCCTTTCAGCTGCCTACCAAGGTAGTGTAAAAACTACCAGGAGAACTCCTGTCTGGCACCTTCCCCGGTGGAGTTGTGCATGGGGTGTGTTTGGAACATTTTGTCACCAGCCGACTCCAAAATTCAGCGGTTCCCCATCTCAGCCCAGAAAGCAGGTAGAACAACTTTTGTGGTGTCCTTTTGATGCCTACCGGAGCAATGTAAAAACTACCAACAGAACTCGTCCCTGGCACCTTCGCTAGTGGAGTTGTGCATGGGGTGTATTTATTAAAATTTTGTAACCAGCCGAGTCCAAAATTCAGCTGTTCCCCATCTCAGCCCAGGAAGCAGGTAGAACAACTTTTGTGGTGCCTTTCAGCTGCCTACCAAGGTAGTGTAAAAACTACCAGGAGAACTCCTGTCTGGCACCTTCCCCGGTGGAGTTGTGCATGGGGTGTGTTTGGAACATTTTGTCACCGGCCGAGTCCAAAATTCAGCGGTTCCCCATCTCAGCCCAGAAAGCAGGTAGATCAACTTTTGTGGTGCCTTTCAGGTGCCTACCAAGGTAGTGTAAAAACTATCAGGAGAACTCTTGTCTGGCACCTTCCCTAGTGGAGTTGTGCATGGGGTGTGTTTGGAACATTTTGTCACCGGCCGACTCCAAAATTCAGCTGTTCCCCATCTCAGCCCAGAAAGCAGGTAGAACAACTTTTGTGGTGCCTTTCAGCTGCCTACCAAGGTAGTGTAAAAACTATTAAGAGAACTCCTGTCTGGCACCTTCCCCGGTGGAGTTGTGCATGGGGTGTCTTTGGAACATTTTGTCACCGGCCGAGTCCAAAATTCAGCGGTTCCCCATCTCAGCCCAGAAAGCAGGTAGAACAACTTTTGTGGTGCCTTTCAGCTGCCTACCAAGGTAGTGTAAAAACTACCAGGAGAACTCCTGTCTGGCACCTTCCCCGGTGGAGTTGTGCATGGGGTGTGTTTGGAACATTTTGTCACCGGCCGACTCCAAAATTCAGCGGTTTCCCATCTCAGCCCAGAAAGCAGGTAGAACAACTTTTGTGGTGCCTTTCAGCTGCCTACCAAGGTAGTGTAAATACTACCAGGAGAACTCCTGTCTGGCACCTTCCCCGGTGGAGATGTGCAGGGGGTGTGTTTGGAACATTTTGTCACCGGCCGACTCCAAAATTCAGCGGTTCCCCATCTCAGCCCAGAAAGCAGGTAGAACAACTTTTGTGGTGTCTTTCAGATGCCTACCAGAGCAACGTAAAAACTACCAGGAGAACTCCTGTCTGGCACCTTCCCCGGTGGAGTTGTGCATGGGGTGTGTTTGGAACATTTTGTCACCGGCCGAGTCCAAAATTCAGCGGTTCCCCATCTCAGCCCAGAAAGCAGGTAGAACAACTTTTGTGGTGCCTTTCAAATGCCTACCAAGGTAGTGTAAAAACTACCAAGAGAACTCCTGCCTGGCACCTTCCCCGGTGGAGTTGTGCATGGGGTGTGTTTGGAACATTTTGTCACCGGGCGACTCCAAAATTCAGCGGTTCCCCATCTCAGCCCAGAAAGCAGGTAGAACAACTTTTGTGGTGTCTTTCAGATGCCTACCGGAGCAATGTAAAATCTACCAGGAGAACTCCTGTCTGGCACCTTCCCCGGTGGAGTTGTGCATGGGGTGTGTTTGGAACATTTTGTCACCGGCCGACTCCAAAATTCAGCTGTTCCCCATCTCAGCCCAGAAAGCAGGAAGAACAACTTTTGTGGTGCCTTTCAGCTGCCTACCAAGGTAGTGTAAAAACTATTAAGAGAACTCCTGTCTGGCACCTTCCCCGGTGGAGTTGTGCATGGGGTGTCTTTGGAACATTTTGTCACCAGCCGAGTCCAAAATTCAGCGGTTTCCCATCTCAGCCCAGAAAGCAGGTAGAACAACTTTTGTGGTGCCTTTCAGCTGCCTACCAAGGTAGTGTAAAAACTACCAGGAGAACTCCTGTCTGGCACCTTCCCCGGTGGAGTTGTGCATGGGGTGTGTTTGGAACATTTTGTCACCAGCCGACTCCAAAATTCAGCGGTTCCCCATCTCAGCCCAGAAAGCAGGTAGAACAACTTTTGTGGTGCCTTTCAAATTCCTACCAAGGTAGTGTAAAAACTACCAAGAGAACTCCTGCCTGGCACCTTCCCCGGTGGAGTTGTGCATGGGGTGTCTTTGGAACATTTTGTCACCGGCCGAGTCCAAAATTCAGCGGTTCCCCATCTCAGCCCAGAAAGCAGGTAGAACAACTTTTGTGGTGTCCTTTTGATGCCTACAGGAGCAATGTAAAAACTACCAACAGAACTCGTCCCTGGCACCTTCGCTAGTGGAGTTGTGCATGGGGTGTATTTATTAAAATTTTGTCACCAGCCGACTCCAAAATTCAGCGGTTCCCCATCTCAGCCCAGAAAGCAGGTAGAACAACTTTTGTGGTGCCTTCAGGTGCCTACCAAGGGAGTGTAAAAACTACTAAGAGAACTCCTGTCTGGCACCTTCCCTGGTGGAGTTGTGCATGGGGTGTGTTTGGAACATTTTGTTCACCGGCCGACTCCAAAATTCAGCGGTTCCCCATCTCAGCCCAGAAAGCAGGTAGAACAACTTTTGTGGTGTCTTTCAAATGCCTACCAAGGTAGTGTAAAAACTACCAAGAGAACTCCTGCCTGGCACCTTCCCCGGTGGAGTTGTGCATGGGGTGTCTTTGGAACATTTTGTCACCGGCCGACTCCAAAATTCAGCGATTCCCCATCTCAGCCCAGAAAGCAGGAAGAACAACTTTTGTGGTGTCCTTTTGATGCCTACCGGAGCAATGTAAAAACTACCAACAGAACTCGTCCCTGGCACCTTCGCTAGTGGAGTTGTGCATGGGGTGTATTTATTAAAATTTTGTCACCAGCCGAGTCCAAAATTCAGCGGTTCCCCATCTCAGCCCAGAAAGCAGGTAGAACAACTTTTGTGGTGCCTTTCAGATGCCTACCAAGGTAGTGTAAAAACTCTCAAGAGAACTCTTGTCTGGCACCTTCCCCGGTGGAGTTGTGCATGGGGTGTGTTTGGAACATTTTGTCACCAGCCGAGTCCAAAATTCAGCGGTTCCCCATCTCAGCCCAGAAAGCAGGTAGAACAACTTTTGTGGTGCCTTTCAGCTGCCTACCAAGGTAGTGTAAAAACTATTAAGAGAACTCCTGTCTGGCACCTTCCCCGGTGGAGTTGTGCATGGGGTGTGTTTGGAACATTTTGTCACCGGCCGACTCCAAAATTCAGCGGTTCCCCATCTCAGCCCAGAAAGCAGGTAGAACAACTTTTGTGGTGTCTTTCAGGTGCCTACCGGAGCAATGTAAAAACTACCAGGAGAACTCCTGTCTGGCACCTTCCCCGGTGGAGTTGTGCATGGGGTGTCTTTGGAACATTTTGTCACCAGCCGAGTCCAAAATTCAGCGGTTTCCCATCTCAGCCCAGAAAGCAGGTAGAACAACTTTTGTGGTGCCTTTCAGCTGCCTACCAAGGTAGTGTAAAAACTACCAGGAGAACTCCTGTCTGGCACCTTCCCCGGTGGAGTTGTGCATGGGGTGTGTTTGGAACATTTTGTCACCAGCCGACTCCAAAATTCAGCGGTTCCCCATCTCAGCCCAGAAAGCAGGTAGAACAACTTTTGTGGTGCCTTTCAAATTCCTACCAAGGTAGTGTAAAAACTACCAAGAGAACTCCTGCCTGGCACCTTCCCCGGTGGAGTTGTGCATGGGGTGTCTTTGGAACATTTTGTCACCGGCCGACTCCAAAATTCAGCGATTCCCCATCTCAGCCCAGAAAGCAGGTAGAACAACTTTTGTGGTGTCCTTTTGATGCCTACAGGAGCAATGTAAAAACTACCAACAGAACTCGTCCCTGGCACCTTCGCTAGTGGAGTTGTGCATGGGGTGTATTTATTAAAATTTTGTCACCAGCCGAGTCCAAAATTCAGCGGTTCCCCATCTCAGCCCAGAAAGCAGGTAGAACAACTTTTGTGGTGTCCTTCAGGTGCCTACCAAGGGAGTGTAAAAACTACTAAGAGAACTCCTGTCTGGCACCTTCCCTGGTGGAGTTGTGCATGGGGTGTGTTTGGAACATTTTGTTCACCGGCCGACTCCAAAATTCAGCGGTTCCCCATCTCAGCCCAGAAAGCAGGTAGAACAACTTTTGTGGTGTCTTTCAAATGCCTACCAAGGTAGTGTAAAAACTACCAAGAGAACTCCTGCCTGGCACCTTCCCCGGTGGAGTTGTGCATGGGGTGTCTTTGGAACATTTTGTCACCGGCCGACTCCAAAATTCAGCGATTCCCCATCTCAGCCCAGAAAGCAGGAAGAACAACTTTTGTGGTGTCCTTTTGATGCCTACCGGAGCAATGTAAAAACTACCAACAGAACTCGTCCCTGGCACCTTCGCTAGTGGAGTTGTGCATGGGGTGTA
This sequence comes from Falco biarmicus, assembly GCF_023638135.1. Lineage (NCBI taxonomy): Eukaryota > Metazoa > Chordata > Aves > Falconiformes > Falconidae > Falco > Falco biarmicus. Next base: position 17,027 of record NW_026611856.1, on the reverse strand, counting down.
TTTATTAAAATTTTGTCACCAGCCGAGTCCAAAATTCAGCGGTTCCCCATCTCAGCCCAGAAAGCAGGTAGAACAACTTTTGTGGTGCCTTTCAGATGCCTACCAAGGTAGTGTAAAAACTCTCAAGAGAACTCTTGTCTGGCACCTTCCCCGGTGGAGTTGTGCATGGGGTGTGTTTGGAACATTTTGTCACCAGCCGAGTCCAAAATTCAGCGGTTCCCCATCTCAGCCCAGAAAGCAGGTAGAACAACTTTTGTGGTGCCTTTCAGCTGCCTACCAAGGTAGTGTAAAAACTATTAAGAGAACTCCTGTCTGGCACCTTCCCCGGTGGAGTTGTGCATGGGGTGTCTTTGGAACATTTTGTCACCGGCCGACTCCAAAATTCAGCGGTTCCCCATCTCAGCCCAGAAAGCAGGTAGAACAACTTTTGTGGTGTCTTTCAGGTGCCTACCGGAGCAATGTAAAAACTACCAGGAGAACTCCTGTCTGGCACCTTCCCCGGTGGAGTTGTGCATGGGGTGTGTTTGGAACATTTTGTCACCAGCCGAGTCCAAAATTCAGCGATTCCCCATCTCAGCCCAGAAAGCAGGAAGAACAACTTTTGTGGTGTCTTTCAGCTGCCTACCAAGGTAGTGTAAAAACTACTAAGAGAACTCCTGTCTGGCACCTTCCCCGGTGGCGTTGTGCAGGGGGTGTGTTTGGAACATTTTGTCACCGGCCGAGTCCAAAATTCAGCGGTTCCCCATCTCAGCCCAGAAAGCAGGTAGAACAACTTTTGTGGTGTCCTTCAGGTGCCTACCAAGGGAGTGTAAAAACTATTAAGAGAACTCCTGTCTGGCACCTTCCCTGGTGGAGTTGTGCATGGGGTGTGTTTGGAACATTTTGTTCACCGTCCGACTCCAAAATTCAGCGGTTCCCCATCTCAGCCCAGAAAGCAGGTAGAACAACTTTTGTGGTGTCTTTCAAATGCCTACCAAGGTAGTGTAAAAACTACCAAGAGAACTCCTGCCTGGCACCTTCCCCGGTGGAGTTGTGCATGGGGTGTCTTTGGAACATTTTGTCACCGGCCGACTCCAAAATTCAGCGATTCCCCATCTCAGCCCAGAAAGCAGGTAGAACAACTTTTGTGGTGTCCTTTTGATGCCTACCGGAGCAATGTAAAAACTACCAACAGAACTCGTCCCTGGCACCTTCGCTAGTGGAGTTGTGCATGGGGTGTATTTATTAAAATTTTGTCACCAGCCGAGTCCAAAATTCAGCGGTTCCCCATCTCAGCCCAGAAAGCAGGTAGAACAACTTTTGTGGTGCCTTTCAGATGCCTACCAAGGTAGTGTAAAAACTCTCAAGAGAACTCTTGTCTGGCACCTTCCCCGGTGGAGTTGTGCATGGGGTGTGTTTGGAACATTTTGTCACCAGCCGAGTCCAAAATTCAGCGGTTCCCCATCTCAGCCCAGAAAGCAGGTAGAACAACTTTTGTGGTGCCTTTCAGCTGCCTACCAAGGTAGTGTAAAAACTATTAAGAGAACTCCTGTCTGGCACCTTCCCCGGTGGAGTTGTGCATGGGGTGTGTTTGGAACATTTTGTCACCGGCCGACTCCAAAATTCAGCGGTTCCCCATCTCAGCCCAGAAAGCAGGTAGAACAACTTTTGTGGTGTCTTTCAGATGCCTACCGGAGCAATGTAAAAACTACCAGGAGAACTCCTGTCTGGCACCTTCCCCGGTGGAGTTGTGCATGGGGTGTGTTTGGAACATTTTTGTCACCGGCCGACTCCAAAATTCAGCGGTTCCCCATCTCAGCCCAGAAAGCAGGAAGAACAACATTTGTGGTGTCTTTCAGATGCCTACCGGAGCAATGTAAAAACTACCAGGAGAACTCCTGTCTGGCACCTTCCCCGGTAGAGTTGTGCAGGGGTGTTTTTGGAACATATTGTCACCAGCCGAGTCCAAAATTCAGCGGTTCCCCATCTCAGCCCAGAAAGCAGGTAGAACAACTTTTGTGGTGCCTTTCAGGTGCCTACCAAGGTAGTGTAAAAACTATCAGGAGAACTCTTGTCTGGCACCTTCGCTAGTGGAGTTGTGCATGGGGTGTGTTTGGAACATTTTGTCACCGGCCGACTCCAAAATTCAGCGGTTCCCCATCTCAGCCCAGAAAGCAGGTAGAACAACTTTTGTGGTGTCTTTCAGATGCCTACCAGAGCAATGTAAAAACTACCAGGAGAACTCCTGTCTGGCACCTTCCCCGGTGGAGTTATGCAGGGGGTGTGTTTGGAACATTTTGTCACCGGCCGACTCCAAAATTCAGCGGTTCCCCATCTCAGCCCAGAAAGCAGGTAGAACAACTTTTGTGGTGCCTTTCAGGTGCCTACCAAGGTAGTGTAAAAACTACCAAGTAAACTCCTGTCTGGCACCTTCCCCGGTGGAGTTGTGCATGGGGTGTGTTTGGAACATTTTGTCACCGGCCGAGTCCAAAATTCAGCGGTTCCCCATCTCAGCCCAGAAAGCAGGTAGAACAACTTTTGTGGTGTCTTTCAGATGCCTACCGGAGCAATGTAAAAACTACCAGGAGAACTCCTGTCTGGCACCTTCCCCGGTGGAGTTGTGCATGGGGTGTGTTTGGAACATTTTGTCACCGGCCGACTCCAAAATTCAGCGGTTCCCCATCTCAGCCCAGAAAGCAGGTAGAACAACTTTTGTGGTGTCTTTCAGATGCCTACCGGAGCAATGTAAAATCTACCAGGAGAACTCCTGTCTGGCACCTTCCCCGGTGGAGTTGTGCATGGGGTGTGTTTGGAACATTTTGTCACCGGCCGACTCCAAAATTCAGCGGTTCCCCATCTCAGCCCAGAAAGCAGGAAGAACAACTTTTGTGGTGTCTTTCAGATGCCTACCGGAGCAATGTAAAAACTACCAGGAGAACTCCTGTCTGGCACCTTCCCCGGTGGAGTTGTGCATGGGGTGTGTTCGGAACATTTTGTCACCAGCCGAGTCCAAAAATTCAGCGGTTCCCCATCTCAGCCCAGAAAGCAGGTAGAACAACTTTTGTGGTGCCTTTCAGCTGCCTACCAAGGTAGTGTAAAAACTATTAAGAGAACTCCTGTCTGGCACCTTCCCCGGTGGAGTTGTGCATGGGGTGTCTTTGGAACATTTTGTCACCAGCCGAGTCCAGAATTCAGCGGTTCCCCATCTCAGCCCAGAAAGCAGGTAGAACAACTTTTGTGGTGCCTTTCAGCTGCCTACCAAGGTAGTGTAAAAACTACCAGGAGAACTCCTGTCTGGCACCTTCCCCGGTGGAGTTGTGCATGGGGTGTGTTTGGAACATTTTGTCACCGGCCGAGTCCAAAATTCAGCGGTTCCCCATCTCAGCCCAGAAAGCAGGTAGAACAACTTTTGTGGTGCCTTTCAGCTGCCTACCAAGGTAGTGTAAAAACTACTGAGAGAACTCCTGTCTGGCACCTTCCCCGGTGGAGTTGTGCATGGGGTGTGTTTGGAACATTTCGTCTACCAGCCGAGTCCAAAATTCAGCGGTTCCCCATCTCAGCCCAGAAGGCAGGAAGAACAACTTTTGTGGTGTCTTTCAGATGCCTACCGGAGCAATGTAAAAACTACCAGGAGAACTCCTGTCTGGCACCTTCCCCGGTGGAGTTGTGCAGGGGGTGTGTTTGGAACATTTTGTCACCAGCCGAGTCCAAAATTCAGCGGTTCCCCATCTCAGCCCAGAAAGCAGGTAGAACAACTTTTGTGGTGCCTTTCAGCTGCCTACCAAGGTAGTGTAAAAACTACCAAGAGAACTCCTGCCTGGCACCTTCCCCGGTGGAGTTGTGCATGGGGTGTCTTTGGAACATTTTGTCACCGGCCGACTCCAAAATTCAGCGATTCCCCATCTCAGCCCAGAAAGCAGGTAGAACAACTTTTGTGGTGTCCTTCTGATGCCTACAGGAGCAATGTAAAAACTACCAACAGAACTCGTCCTGGCACCTTCGCTAGTGGAGTTGTGCATGGGGTGTATTTATTAAAATTTTGTCACCAGCCGAGTCCAAAATTCAGCGGTTCCCCATCTCAGCCCAGAAAGCAGGTAGAACAACTTTTGTGGTGCCTTTCAAATGCCTACCAAGGTAGTGTAAGAACTATCAAGAGAACTCTTGTCTGGCACCTTCCCCGGTGGAGTTGTGCATGGGGTGTGTTTGGAACATTTTGTCACCAGCCGAGTCCAAAATTCAGCGATTCCCCATCTCAGCCCAGAAAGCAGGTAGAACAACTTTTGTGGTGCCTTTCAGCTGCCTACCAAGGTAGTGTAAAAACTACCAGGAGAACTCCTGTCTGGCACCTTCCCCGGTGGAGTTGTGCATGGGGTGTGTTTGGAACATTTTGTCACCGGCCGACTCCAAAATTCAGCGGTTCCCCATCTCAGCCCAGAAAGCAGGTAGAACAACTTTTGTGGTGTCTTTCAGATGCCTACCAGAGCAATGTAAAAACTACCAGGAGAACTCCTGTCTGGCACCTTGCCCGGTGGAGTTGTGCATGGGGTGTGTTTGGAACATTTTTGTCACCGGCCGACTCCAAAATTCAGCGGTTCCCCATCTCAGCCCAGAAAGCAGGAAGAACAACATCTGTGGTGTCTTTCAGATGCCTACCGGAGCAATGTAAAAACTACCAGGAGAACTCCTGTCTGGCACCTTCCCCGGTGGAGTTGTGCATGGGGTGTTTTTGGAACATTTTGTCACCAGCTGACTCCAAAATTCAGCGGTTCCCCATCTCAGCCCAGAAAGCAGGAAGAACAACTTTTGTGGTGCCTTTCAGCTGCCTACCAAGGTAGTGTAAAAACTACTAAGAGAACTCCTGTCTGGCACCTTCCCCGGTGGAGTTGTGCAGGGGGTGTGTTTGGAACATTTTGTCACCGGCCGACTCCAAAATTCAGCGGTTCCCCATCTCAGCCCAGAAAGCAGGTAGAACAACTTTTGTGGTGTCTTTCAGATGCCTACCGGAGCAATGTAAAAACTACCAGGAGAACTCCTGTCTGGCACCTTCCCCGGTGGAGTTGTGCATGGGGTGTGTTTGGAACATTTTGTCACCGGCCGACTCCAAAATTCAGCGGTTCCCCATCTCAGCCCAGAAAGCAGGTAGAACAACTTTTGTGGTGCCTTTCAGCTGCCTACCAAGGTAGTGTAAAAACTACTAAGAGAACTCCTGTCTGGCACCTTCCCCGGTGGAGTTGTGCATGGGGTGTGTTTGGAACATTTTGTCACCGGCCGACTCCAAAATTCAGCAGTTCCCCATCTCAGCCCAGAAAGCAGGTAGAACAACTTTTGTGGTGCCTTTCAGCTGCCTACCAAGGTAGTGTAAAAACTATTAAGAGAACTCTTGTCTGGCACCTTCCCTAGTGGAGTTGTGCATGGGGTGTGTTTGGAACATTTTGTCACCAGCCGAGTCCAAAATTCACCGGTTCCCCATCTCAGCCCAGAAAGCAGGTAAAAAAACTTTTGTGGTGTCTTTCAGGTGCCTACCAAGCTAGTGTAAAAACTACCAGGAGAACTCCTGCCTGGCACCTTCCCCGGTGGAGTTGTGCAGGGGGTGTGTTTGGAACATTTTGTCACCGGCCGAGTCCAAAATTCAGCGATTCCCCATCTCAGCCCAGAAAGCAGGTAGAACAACTTTTGTGGTGTCCTTTTGATGCCTACAGGAGCAATGTAAAAACTACCAACAGAACTCGTCCCTGGCACCTTCGCTAGTGGAGTTGTGCATGGGGTGTATTTATTAAAATTTTGTCACCAGCCGAGTCCAAAATTCAGCGGTTCCCCATCTCAGCCCAGAAAGCAGGTAGAACAACTTTTGTGGTGCCTTTCAGCTGCCTACCAAGGTAGTGTAAAAACTATTAAGAGAACTCCTGTCTGGCACCTTCCCCGGTGGAGTTGTGCATGGGGTGTGTTTGGAACATTTTGTCACCGGCCGACTCCAAAATTCAGCGGTTCCCCATCTCAGCCCAGAAAGCAGGTAGAACAACTTTTGTGGTGTCTTTCAGATGCCTACCGGAGCAATGTAAAAACTACCAGGAGAACTCCTGTCTGGCACCTTCCCCGGTGGAGTTGTGCATGGGGTGTGTTTGGAACATTTTTGTCACCGGCCGACTCCAAAATTCAGCGGTTCCCCATCTCAGCCCAGAAAGCAGGAAGAACAACATTTGTGGTGTCTTTCAGATGCCTACCGGAGCAATGTAAAAACTACCAGGAGAACTCCTGTCTGGCACCTTCCCCGGTAGAGTTGTGCAGGGGTGTTTTTGGAACATATTGTCACCAGCCGAGTCCAAAATTCAGCGGTTCCCCATCTCAGCCCAGAAAGCAGGTAGAACAACTTTTGTGGTGCCTTTCAGGTGCCTACCAAGGTAGTGTAAAAACTACCAAGTAAACTCCTGTCTGGCACCTTCCCCGGTGGAGTTGTGCATGGGGTGTGTTTGGAACATTTTGTCACCGGCCGAGTCCAAAATTCAGCGGTTCCCCATCTCAGCCCAGAAAGCAGGTAGAACAACTTTTGTGGTGTCTTTCAGATGCCTACCGGAGCAATGTAAAAACTACCAGGAGAACTCCTGTCTGGCACCTTCCCCGGTGGAGTTGTGCATGGGGTGTGTTTGGAACATTTTGTCACCGGCCGACTCCAAAATTCAGCGGTTCCCCATCTCAGCCCAGAAAGCAGGTAGAACAACTTTTGTGGTGTCTTTCAGATGCCTACCGGAGCAATGTAAAATCTACCAGGAGAACTCCTGTCTGGCACCTTCCCCGGTGGAGTTGTGCATGGGGTGTGTTTGGAACATTTTGTCACCGGCCGACTCCAAAATTCAGCGGTTCCCCATCTCAGCCCAGAAAGCAGGAAGAACAACTTTTGTGGTGTCTTTCAGATGCCTACCGGAGCAATGTAAAAACTACCAGGAGAACTCCTGTCTGGCACCTTCCCCGGTGGAGTTGTGCATGGGGTGTGTTCGGAACATTTTGTCACCAGCCGAGTCCAAAAATTCAGCGGTTCCCCATCTCAGCCCAGAAAGCAGGTAGAACAACTTTTGTGGTGCTTTCAGCTGCCTACCAAGGTAGTGTAAAAACTATTAAGAGAACTCCTGTCTGGCACCTTCCCCGGTGGAGTTGTGCATGGGGTGTCTTTGGAACATTTTGTCACCAGCCGAGTCCAGAATTCAGCGGTTCCCCATCTCAGCCAGAAAGCAGGTAGAACAACTTTTGTGGTGCCTTTCAGCTGCCTACCAAGGTAGTGTAAAAACTACCAGGAGAACTCCTGTCTGGCACCTTCCCCGGTGGAGTTGTGCATGGGGTGTGTTTGGAACATTTTGTCACCGGCCGAGTCCAAAATTCAGCGGTTCCCCATCTCAGCCCAGAAAGCAGGTAGAACAACTTTTGTGGTGCCTTTCAGCTGCCTACCAAGGTAGTGTAAAAACTACTGAGAGAACTCCTGTCTGGCACCTTCCCCGGTGGAGTTGTGCATGGGGTGTGTTTGGAACATTTCGTCTACCAGCCGAGTCCAAAATTCAGCGGTTCCCCATCTCAGCCCAGAAGGCAGGAAGAACAACTTTTGTGGTGTCTTTCAGATGCCTACCGGAGCAATGTAAAAACTACCAGGAGAACTCCTGTCTGGCACCTTCCCCGGTGGAGTTGTGCAGGGGGTGTGTTTGGAACATTTTGTCACCAGCCGAGTCCAAAATTCAGCGGTTCCCCATCTCAGCCCAGAAAGCAGGTAGAACAACTTTTGTGGTGCCTTTCAGCTGCCTACCAAGGTAGTGTAAAAACTACCAGAGAACTCCTGCCTGGCACCTTCCCCGGTTGTGGAGTTGTGCATGGGGTGTCTTTGGAACATTTTGTCACCGGCCGACTCCAAAATTCAGCGATTCCCCATCTCAGCCCAGAAAGCAGGTAGAACAACTTTTGTGGTGTCCTTCTGATGCCTACAGGAGCAATGTAAAAACTACCAACAGAACTCGTCCTGGCACCTTCGCTAGTGGAGTTGTGCATGGGGTGTATTTATTAAAATTTTGTCACCAGCCGAGTCCAAAATTCAGCGGTTCCCCATCTCAGCCCAGAAAGCAGGTAGAACAACTTTTGTGGTGCCTTTCAAATGCCTACCAAGGTAGTGTAAGAACTATCAAGAGAACTCTTGTCTGGCACCTTCCCCGGTGGAGTTGTGCATGGGGTGTGTTTGGAACATTTTGTCACCAGCCGAGTCCAAAATTCAGCGATTCCCCATCTCAGCCCAGAAAGCAGGTAGAACAACTTTTGTGGTGCCTTTCAGCTGCCTACCAAGGTAGTGTAAAAACTACCAGGAGAACTCCTGTCTGGCACCTTCCCCGGTGGAGTTGTGCATGGGGTGTGTTTGGAACATTTTGTCACCGGCCGACTCCAAAATTCAGCGGTTCCCCATCTCAGCCCAGAAAGCAGGTAGAACAACTTTTGTGGTGTCTTTCAGATGCCTACCAGAGCAATGTAAAAACTACCAGGAGAACTCCTGTCTGGCACCTTGCCCGGTGGAGTTGTGCATGGGGTGTGTTTGGAACATTTTTGTCACCGGCCGACTCCAAAATTCAGCGGTTCCCCATCTCAGCCCAGAAAGCAGGAAGAACAACATCTGTGGTGTCTTTCAGATGCCTACCGGAGCAATGTAAAAACTACCAGGAGAACTCCTGTCTGGCACCTTCCCCGGTGGAGTTGTGCATGGGGTGTTTTTGGAACATTTTGTCACCAGCTGACTCCAAAATTCAGCGGTTCCCCATCTCAGCCCAGAAAGCAGGAAGAACAACTTTTGTGGTGCCTTTCAGCTGCCTACCAAGGTAGTGTAAAAACTACTAAGAGAACTCCTGTCTGGCACCTTCCCCGGTGGAGTTGTGCAGGGGTGTGTTTGGAACATTTTGTCACCGGCCGACTCCAAAATTCAGCGGTTCCCCATCTCAGCCCAGAAAGCAGGTAGAACAACTTTTGTGGTGTCTTTCAGATGCCTACCAGAGCAATGTAAAAACTACCAGGAGAACTCCTGTCTGGCACCTTCCCCGGTGGAGTTATGCAGGGGGTGTGTTTGGAACATTTTGTCACCGGCCGACTCCAAAATTCAGCGGTTCCCCATCTCAGCCCAGAAAGCAGGTAGAACAACTTTTGTGGTGCCTTTCAGGTGCCTACCAAGGTAGTGTAAAAACTACCAAGTAAACTCCTGTCTGGCACCTTCCCCGGTGGAGTTGTGCATGGGGTGTGTTTGGAACATTTTGTCACCGGCCGAGTCCAAATTCAGCGGTTCCCCATCTCAGCCCAGAAAGCAGGTAGAACAACTTTTGTGGTGTCTTTCAGATGCCTACCGGAGCAATGTAAAAACTACCAGGAGAACTCCTGTCTGGCACCTTCCCCGGTGGAGTTGTGCATGGGGTGTGTTTGGAACATTTTGTCACCGGCCGACTCCAAAATTCAGCGGTTCCCCATCTCAGCCCAGAAAGCAGGTAGAACAACTTTTGTGGTGTCTTTCAGATGCCTACCGGAGCAATGTAAAAACTACCAGGAGAACTCCTGTCTGGCACCTTCCCCGGTGGAGTTGTGCATGGGGTGTGTTCGGAACATTTTGTCACCAGCCGAGTCCAAAAATTCAGCGGTTCCCCATCTCAGCCCAGAAAGCAGGTAGAACAACTTTTGTGGTGCCTTTCAGCTGCCTACCAAGGTAGTGTAAAAAACTACTAAGAGAACTCCTGTCTGGCACCTTCCCCCGGTGGAGTTGTGCATGGGGTGTGTTTGGAACATTTTGTCACCGGCCGACTCCAAAATTCAGCAGTTCCCCATCTCAGCCCAGAAAGCAGGTAGAACAACTTTTGTGGTGCCTTTCAGCTGCCTACCAAGGTAGTGTAAAAACTATTAAGAGAACTCTTGTCTGGCACCTTCCCTAGTGGAGTTGTGCATGGGGTGTGTTTGGAACATTTTGTCACCAGCCGAGTCCAAAATTCACCGGTTCCCCATCTCAGCCCAGAAAGCAGGTAAAAAAACTTTTGTGGTGTCTTTCAGGTGCCTACCAAGCTAGTGTAAAAACTACCAGGAGAACTCCTGCCTGGCACCTTCCCCGGTGGAGTTGTGCATGGGGTGTTTTTGGAACATTTTGTCACCGGCCGAGTCCAAAATTCAGCGATTCCCCATCTCAGCCCAGAAAGCAGGTAGAACAACTTTTGTGGTGTCCTTTTGATGCCTACAGGAGCAATGTAAAAACTACCAACAGAACTCGTCCCTGGCACCTTCGCTAGTGGAGTTGTGCATGGGGTGTATTTATTAAAATTTTGTCACCAGCCGAGTCCAAAATTCAGCGGTTCCCCATCTCAGCCCAGAAAGCAGGTAGAACAACTTTTGTGGTGCCTTTCAGATGCCTACCAAGGTAGTGTAAAAACTATCAAGAGAACTCTTGTCTGGCACCTTCCCTGGTGGAGTTGTGCATGGGGTGTGTTTGGAACATTTTGTCACCGGCCGAGTCCAAAATTCAGCGGTTCCCCATCTCAGCCCAGAAAGCAGGTAGAACAACTTTTGTGGTGTCTTTCAGATGCCTACCGGAGCAATGTAAAAACTACCAGGAGAACTCCTGTCTGGCACCTTCCCCGGTGGAGTTGTGCATGGGGTGTGTTTGGAACATTTTTGTCACCGGCCGACTCCAAAATTCAGCGGTTCCCCATCTCAGCCCAGAAAGCAGGAAGAACAACATTTGTGGTGTCTTTCAGATGCCTACCGGAGCAATGTAAAAACTACCAGGAGAACTCCTGTCTGGCACCTTCCCCGGTAGAGTTGTGCAGGGGTGTTTTTGGAACATATTGTCACCAGCCGAGTCCAAAATTCAGCGGTTCCCCATCTCAGCCCAGAAAGCAGGTAGAACAACTTTTGTGGTGCCTTTCAGCTGCCTACCAAGGTAGTGTAAAAACTATCAGGAGAACTCTTGTCTGGCACCTTCGCTAGTGGAGTTGTGCATGGGGTGTGTTTGGAACATTTTGTCACCGGCCGACTCCAAAATTCAGTGGTTCCCCATCTCAGCCCAGAAAGCAGGTAGAACAACTTTTGTGGTGTCTTTCAGATGCCTACCAGAGCAATGTAAAAACTACCAGGAGAACTCCTGTCTGGCACCTTCCCCGGTGGAGTTATGCAGGGGGTGTGTTTGGAACATTTTGTCACCGGCCGACTCCAAAATTCAGCGGTTCCCCATCTCAGCCCAGAAAGCAGGTAGAACAACTTTTGTGGTGCCTTTCAGGTGCCTACCAAGGTAGTGTAAAAACTACCAAGTAAACTCCTGTCTGGCACCTTCCCCGGTGGAGTTGTGCATGGGGTGTGTTTGGAACATTTTGTCACCGGCCGAGTCCAAAATTCAGCGGTTCCCCATCTCAGCCCAGAAAGCAGGTAGAACAACTTTTGTGGTGTCTTTCAGATGCCTACCGGAGCAATGTAAAAACTACCAGGAGAACTCCTGTCTGGCACCTTCCCCGGTGGAGTTGTGCATGGGGTGTGTTTGGAACATTTTGTCACCGGCCGACTCCAAAATTCAGCGGTTCCCCATCTCAGCCCAGAAAGCAGGTAGAACAACTTTTGTGGTGTCTTTCAGATGCCTACCGGAGCAATGTAAAATCTACCAGGAGAACTCCTGTCTGGCACCTTCCCCGGTGGAGTTGTGCATGGGGTGTGTTTGGAACATTTTGTCACCGGCCGACTCCAAAATTCAGCGGTTCCCCATCTCAGCCCAGAAAGCAGGAAGAACAACTTTTGTGGTGTCTTTCAGATGCCTACCGGAGCAATGTAAAAACTACCAGGAGAACTCCTGTCTGGCACCTTCCCCGGTGGAGTTGTGCATGGGGTGTGTTCGGAACATTTTGTCACCAGCCGAGTCCAAAAATTCAGCGGTTCCCCATCTCAGCCCAGAAAGCAGGTAGAACAACTTTTGTGGTGCCTTTCAGCTGCCTACCAAGGTAGTGTAAAAACTATTAAGAGAACTCCTGTCTGGCACCTTCCCCGGTGGAGTTGTGCATGGGGTGTCTTTGGAACATTTTGTCACCAGCCGAGTCCAGAATTCAGCGGTTCCCCATCTCAGCCCAGAAAGCAGGTAGAAACAACTTTTGTGGTGCCTTTCAGCTGCCTACCAAGGTAGTGTAAAAACTACCAGGAGAACTCCTGTCTGGCACCTTCCCCGGTGGAGTTGTGCATGGGGTGTGTTTGGAACATTTTGTCACCGGCCGAGTCCAAAATTCAGCGGTTCCCCATCTCAGCCCAGAAAGCAGGTAGAACAACTTTTGTGGTGCCTTTCAGCTGCCTACCAAGGTAGTGTAAAAACTACTGAGAGAACTCCTGTCTGGCACCTTCCCCGGTGGAGTTGTGCATGGGGTGTGTTGGGAACATTTCGTCTACCAGCCGAGTCCAAAATTCAGCGGTTCCCCATCTCAGCCCAGAAGGCAGGAAGAACAACTTTTGTGGTGTCTTTCAGATGCCTACCGGAGCAATGTAAAAACTACCAGGAGAACTCCTGTCTGGCACCTTCCCCGGTGGAGTTGTGCAGGGGGTGTGTTTGGAACATTTTGTCACCAGCCGAGTCCAAAATTCAGCGGTTCCCCATCTCAGCCCAGAAAGCAGGTAGAACAACTTTTGTGGTGCCTTTCAGCTGCCTACCAAGGTAGTGTAAAAACTACCAAGAGAACTCCTGCCTGGCACCTTCCCCGGTGGAGTTGTGCATGGGGTGTCTTTGGAACATTTTGTCACCGGCCGACTCCAAAATTCAGCGATTCCCCATCTCAGCCCAGAAAGCAGGTAGAACAACTTTTGTGGTGTCCTTCTGATGCCTACAGGAGCAATGTAAAAACTACCAACAGAACTCGTCCTGGCACCTTCGCTAGTGGAGTTGTGCATGGGGTGTATTTATTAAAATTTTGTCACCAGCCGAGTCCAAAATTCAGCGGTTCCCCATCTCAGCCCAGAAAGCAGGTAGAACAACTTTTGTGGTGCCTTTCAAATGCCTACCAAGGTAGTGTAAGAACTATCAAGAGAACTCTTGTCTGGCACCTTCCCCGGTGGAGTTGTGCATGGGGTGTGTTTGGAACATTTTGTCACCAGCCGAGTCCAAAATTCAGCGATTCCCCATCTCAGCCCAGAAAGCAGGTAGAACAACTTTTGTGGTGCCTTTCAGCTGCCTACCAAGGTAGTGTAAAAACTACCAGGAGAACTCCTGTCTGGCACCTTCCCCGGTGGAGTTGTGCATGGGGTGTGTTTGGAACATTTTGTCACCGGCCGACTCCAAAATTCAGCGGTTCCCCATCTCAGCCCAGAAAGCAGGTAGAACAACTTTTGTGGTGTCTTTCAGATGCCTACCAGAGCAATGTAAAAACTACCAGGAGAACTCCTGTCTGGCACCTTGCCCGGTGGAGTTGTGCATGGGGTGTGTTTGGAACATTTTTGTCACCGGCCGACTCCAAAATTCAGCGGTTCCCCATCTCAGCCCAGAAAGCAGGAAGAACAACATCTGTGGTGTCTTTCAGATGCCTACCGGAGCAATGTAAAAACTACCAGGAGAACTCCTGTCTGGCACCTTCCCCGGTGGAGTTGTGCATGGGGTGTTTTTGGAACATTTTGTCACCAGCTGACTCCAAAATTCAGCGGTTCCCCATCTCAGCCCAGAAAGCAGGAAGAACAACTTTTGTGGTGCCTTTCAGCTGCCTACCAAGGTAGTGTAAAAACTACTAAGAGAACTCCTGTCTGGCACCTTCCCCGGTGGAGTTGTGCAGGGGGTGTGTTTGGAACATTTTGTCACCGGCCGACTCCAAAATTCAGCGGTTCCCCATCTCAGCCCAGAAAGCAGGTAGAACAACTTTTGTGGTGCCTTTCAGGTGCCTACCAAGGTAGTGTAAAAACTACCAAGTAAACTCCTGTCTGGCACCTTCCCCGGTGGAGTTGTGCATGGGGTGTGTTTTGGAACATTTTGTCACCGGCCGAGTCCAAAATTCAGCGGTTCCCCATCTCAGCCCAGAAAGCAGGTAGAACAACTTTTGTGGTGTCTTTCAGATGCCTACCGGAGCAATGTAAAAACTACCAGGAGAACTCCTGTCTGGCACCTTCCCGGTGGAGTTGTGCATGGGGGTGTGTTTGGAACATTTTGTCACCGGCCGACTCCAAAATTCAGCGGTTCCCCATCTCAGCCCAGAAAGCAGGTAGAACAACTTTTGTGGTGTCTTTCAGATGCCTACCGGAGCAATGTAAAAACTACCAGGAGAACTCCTGTCTGGCACCTTCCCCGGTGGAGTTGTGCATGGGGTGTGTTCGGAACATTTTGTCACCAGCCGAGTCCAAAAATTCAGCGGTTCCCCATCTCAGCCCAGAAAGCAGGTAGAACAACTTTTGTGGTGCCTTTCAGCTGCCTACCAAGGTAGTGTAAAAACTACTAAGAGAACTCCTGTCTGGCACCTTCCCCGGTGGAGTTGTGCATGGGGTGTGTTTGGAACATTTTGTCACCGGCCGACTCCAAAATTCAGCAGTTCCCCATCTCAGCCCAGAAAGCAGGTAGAACAACTTTTGTGGTGCCTTTCAGCTGCCTACCAAGGTAGTGTAAAAACTATTAAGAGAACTCTTGTCTGGCACCTTCCCTAGTGGAGTTGTGCATGGGGTGTGTTTGGAACATTTTGTCACAGCCGAGTCCAAAATTCACCGGTTCCCCATCTCAGCCCAGAAAGCAGGTAAAAAAACTTTTGTGGGTGTCTTTCAGGTGCCTACCAAGCTAGTGTAAAAACTACCAGGAGAACTCCTGCCTGGCACCTTCCCCGGTGGAGTTGTGCATGGGGTGTTTTTGGAACATTTTGTCACCGGCCGAGTCCAAAATTCAGCGATTCCCCATCTCAGCCCAGAAAGCAGGTAGAACAACTTTTGTGGTGTCCTTTTGATGCCTACAGGAGCAATGTAAAAACTACCAACAGAACTCGTCCCCTGGCACCTTCGCTAGTGGAGTTGTGCATGGGGTGTATTTATTAAAATTTTGTCACCAGCCGAGTCCAAAATTCAGCGGGTTCCCCATCTCAGCCCAGAAAGCAGGTAGAACAACTTTTGTGGTGCCTTTCAGATGCCTACCAAGGTAGTGTAAAAACTATCAGAGAACTCTTGTCTGGCACCTTCCCTGGTGGAGTTGTGCATGGGGTGTGTTTGGAACATTTTGTCACCGGCCGACTCCAAATTCAGCGGGTACCCCATCTCAGCCCAGAAAGCAGGTAGAACAACTTTTGTGGTGTCTTTCAGATGCCTACCGGAGCAATGTAAAATCTACCAGGAGAACTCCTGTCTGGCACCTTCCCCGGTGGAGTTGTGCAGGGGGTGTGTTTGGAACATTTTGTCACCGGCCGACTCCAAAATTCAGCTGTTCCCCATCTCAGCCCAGAAAGCAGGTAGAACAACTTTTGTGGTGCCTTCAGCTGCCTACCAAGGTAGTGTAAAAACTATTAAGAGAACTCCTGTCTGGCACCTTCTCCGGTGGAGTTGTGCATGGGGTGTGTTTGGAACATTTTGTCACCGGCCGACTCCAAAATTCAGCTGTTCCCACCCATACTTCAGCCCAGAAAGCAGGTAGAACAACTTTTGTGGTGCCTTTCAGATGCCTACCAGAGCAATGTAAAAACTACCAGGAGAACTCCTGTCTGGCACCTTCCCCGGTGGAGTTGTGCATGGGGTGTGTTTGGAACATTTTGTCACCAGCCGAGTCCAAAATTCAGCTGTTCCCCATCTCAGCCCAGAAGCAGGTAGAACAACTTTTGTGGTGCCTTTCAGCTGCCTACCAAGGTAGTGTAAAAACTACCAAGAGAACTCCTGCCTGGCGCCTTCCCCGGTGGAGTTGTGCATGGGGTGTTTTTGGAACATTTTGTCACCGGCCGACTCCAAAATTCAGCGATTCCCCATCTCAGCCCAGAAAGCAGGTAGAACAACTTTTGTGGTGTCCTTTTGATGCCTACCGGAGCAATGTAAAAACTACCAACGGAACTCGTCCCTGGCACCTTCGCTAGTGGAGTTGTGCATGGGGTGTATTTATTAAAATTTTGTCACCAGCCGAGTCCAAAATTCAGCGGTTCCCCATCTCAGCCCAGAAAGCAGGTAGAACAACTTTTGTGGTGCCTTTCAAATGCCTACCAAGGTAGTGTAAAAACTATCAAGAGAACTCTTGTCTGGCACCTTCCCCGGTGGAGTTGTGCATGGGGTGTGTTTGGAACATTTTGTCACCGGCCGAGTCCAAAATTCAGCGATTCCCCATCTCAGCCCAGAAAGCAGGAGAACAACTTTTGTGGTGCCTTTCAGCTGCCTACCAAGGTAGTGTAAAAAACTACTAAGAGAACTCCTGTCTGGCACCTTCCCCGGTGGAGTTGTGCATGGGGTGTGTTTGGAACATTTGTCACCGGCCGACTCCAAATTCAGCGGTTCCCCATCTCAGCCCAGAAATCAGGTAGAACAACTTTTGTGGTGCCTTTTAGGTGCCTACCTAGGTAGTGTAAAAACTACTAAGAGAACTCCTGTCTGGCACCTTCCCCGGTGGAGTTGTGCATGGGGTGTGTTTGGAACATTTTGTCACCGGCCGACTCCAAATTCAGCGGTTCCCCATCTCAGCCCAGAAAGCAGGTAGAACAACTTTTGTGTGTCTTTCAGATGCCTACCGGAGCAATGTAAAATCTACCAGGAGAACTCCTGTCTGGCACCTTCCCCGGTGGAGTTGTGCATGGGGTGTGTTTGGAACATTTCGTCACCAGCCGACTCCAAAATTCAGCGGTTCCCCATCTCAGCCCAGAAAGCAGGTAGAACAACTTTTGTGGTGCCTTTCAGCTGCCTACCAAGGTAGTGTAAAAACTACCAAGAGAACTCCTGCCTGGCACCTTCCCCGTGGAGTTGTGCATGGGGTGTCTTTGGAACATTTTGTCACCGCCGACTCCAAAATTCAGCGGTTCCCATCTCAGCCCAGAAAGCAGGTAGAACAACTTTTGTGGTGCCTTTCAGCTGCCTACCAAGGTAGTGTAAAAACTATTCAGAGAACT